>NC_141159.1:11821945-12114445 GCF_053477565.2 Lygodium microphyllum | reverse complement strand
AGGAAGCTGATTTTGAATGTCACATATAAATGTGATAAGACCTAATTAGAAAACTAAAGCTACCAAGGGAAGTGCATGGACATAACCTCCCGATGGGTCTGTCCTATGGCAGGGTGGTCCCAGAGAACTGGGAGGCTTCTTATAAGGTTTTACCATCGTTTGACCCTTAGGTATGGTTAGGTTAGAATCCGATTCATGCCATTTTATGGGACCGAAATGGGACTATGCCCTATGGGCAGAGAGGTTGAGCAGTGCATCCCTCTCGTTTCCTATTCTCTTTGAACCAAGTGCAGTGTAGATCGGCTTTGGATTGGATATCTCTGTGTAAAGTAGAATGTCCAAGACCAACGTTAGAGCCCCTAAAAACCTAGATTTTAGGTCCATCCTAGTGGGGTTGACCGTGAACGTTCTATTGTGAGGCGGACTCAGGAAACCCTGGGCGATAAACCTCAAAACATTCCATGGGAGTACCAAGCGGCGACGCTTAGATTCATTTCTCGATGGATCTCTAATCCTCGATGAGTTTGTTAATTATCAAAAAAATAAATTCAAGCTACTTGTTGAAATGAATTCATGCATATGTCTATGCCTCAATGAATAGCGGAGATGGCAATTTGTACCTGGATATTCGAATATGAATTATCCATACTCAATGTTGTATTTGTATTCGCAGAAACGCCTTGGCTGATGGCTCCATTGTTGGATGCGATTAGACTCACAGGGAGACGAGGAGAAGAGCAACGCGTGTGGTCACCCTCTAAGGAGGGGAAGGGCTTCCTCTTCTTCTTCTTCTTTTTCTTCTTCTCTTCTTCTCTCTCTCCCTCTCTCTCCCTCTCCCTATCTTTCTCTCTTCTTTTTCTTCACTCCCTCTCTCTTCCTCTTCCTATCTCTCTCTTCCTCCTCTTCTCCTCTCTCTCTCTCTCTTCTTTTTCTTCTTTTTTTCTCTTCTTCTTCTTCTTCTTCCTCTCTCTCTCTCTCTCTCTCTCTCTCTCTCTCTCTCTCTCTCTCTCTCTCTCTCTCTCTCTCTCTCTCTCTCTCTCTCTCTCTCTCTCTCTCTCTCAGTGGTAACAGGGCAAGGAGGTGATATCCCCCCTTTTCTACGATTGGGGGGGGGGGGGGAACAATAGTGGGGGTGGCGGTGACTACTACCTTTTTCATGGCAGTGGGCTCGCAGTCTTGCAACTGGCCATGACTGGTTATGCTGGACTCATTTCTCCCTCTCGTCGTCATCATCGTCCTCTCCCACTTCTGCTTTGTCTTCGTTGGCTTCTTCTCCCACCAGCGTCAACTGCCGTCCTCGTCCTCTTCCCCCCTCAGCCCCTATCGACGACGACAGGGGGGATAATAGTAATTTAAAAAAATCAAAAACATAATTTATTTTGGGAGGGGGGAAAGGTGGTTCCCACGTGGGTGGAACATTACATCAATCCACTATGCACATACACATTCACATGCATGCATGTATTTACACTCCACCCTTTCCTAAATATTTCACACGTGCTTTATTTGCACATCTTGTAATACTGCAATTGAGTGAATGCCTATACCCAATCTTCTTCACTTGCATATTCCTCTCTCTTTCTCCTCTTCTCTCTCATCCTCATTTCATTGCACTTGTAGATAAACACAATGAAATAATTTTAAAAGTACGCATTCATCATGCATATCAAATATCAATCGAGTTTCATTGTTGGAGGGTGGAATTGGTGATCTCCCTAACAAAGTCTAGGACTGAACCATGGAAGCATGCTAGCTCGGTAGGGAAGCATGTGCTGCAAGAGCTCAAATAGGGGTGGGCATATAAACACATTGAGTGGGTTCCTTTGCATCTTCTCCATGCTATCATCCACAAAATAGTGTCACTGTTGGGCTAAATTGCAGCCAATCAATGTCATCAAAACATTTCAAAAAAATGGACTTTGTGTAACTCCCTTTGAAAAAAGTGGTTGTGGAAGTTGCTTTGCACTTGCCTTATCCATATTGAAATACAAAGTTTGGTGCTTGCTTTGATAACTTCACACATTCACTTCTAATCAGTTAGACTAGCTCACTTAAGTTATCTTCCTTCGTGGAGCTCTAAATGGCAATGTCAAACAATGTAGATATTTTCTTCAAAAACCTTGCAAACGCACCGCCCTGGCTACAAAATCACCCAATACCTACCCTCCTCCAAGAGCTTCACTAGTTATGATTCCTTTTGCTTTGGTTGCCTATGTAGAAGCACCCCATTCATATCAAACATAATTAATTTTTTGGTTGTGGGAGGTAGCTATACATGCGCACATGGAAGGGTGAGAACCCACGTATTAGTATGATAAAAAAAGAGCACTATATTACAGTCAAATATTGTACAAGTTTATGTAAACATGTTACCTTTGCTCTTAGATATCTTCCATCTTCAACAAAGTGATATATACATGCAATTTGTCTATTGAAATTTAGTGCTACTGATACAAGGTCACCACATCCAGCCTTGCAATCTAAAGTGGTATCCCCTTCTTTTGTATACATTTGCAAGAACAAGCTCCAAAAATCCTTGCCACATTGTATGCCACCTATAGTATGTGGTATTCATATAAGGGATTAGGAATTATGAATCTACTAAATGTCTAAAAAACATCTCTACAATAGTTCAACAATATTGGATCTCATAGTGACCTCTTAGTGGGGATCTTATGATATATCTCACACCCACTCATTTGTAGAAATCTTATCTTTGGTGAACTCTGGAGGGATGATTCCATTATAAGCAACATTTGAATGCATGTATGCTAGAATATATATCACATGTACCAACACTTAAAGTATGAAATACTAATTTTAGCAATTGCACTCATTGAATGGAGCTAGTAAGTGTGATATATAGATAGTATCCAGCATGACTATACATGACTTTAAAACTCTCACCTCGCTACCTCTAATGACACAAACAAATGTCTCACAATGAATAGCTAATGCTTACCCAACTTCGCAATGGTGCATTCCGTCTGCTCTAATCAATGTTATGTCATTTAATACCAATTCATTAGACTTGCAATGCATATAATATAGATTAATAAGAATAACCAACGTCCAAGCATGCCCATCAATGTTCAAATTTTCATGTCAAAACTCTCCATGGCCTTTAATATCTTTATGCAATCTACCTCATTTAGCTTTGAGGACGCCAATGTGTATATTCTCTCCTTGTTCAATACACATCTCTGTTAGATATGATCAATGCCCCACCCTCATTAGGTGCTACCAATGATCCATGGTGCTCAAAGTTGTAAGGCCCCCATTATGAGGAGAAGCCAAATGTGAGCCCGGACATTGGTTGAGTCCTGACTTGTATATCAGATGAGGTCTATGTGACCGGATGGCAAAAAGGTGACTGTTGTGGGTCTAATCTTTGGGTTAGACAGAGTGGTTAAGCTGGTAGCAACTCGAGGCACATTGCATTGAGTTGCGTGGTAAGGGAGTTAAAAGGGGCCCCTATTGTGGGGTCCGGGGGCCGCGGAAGCGGCCCCTGGCTGGGGGGTCCCAGGGGGGCCAGCGGCCCCCCCTGGCGGGGGTCCGGGGGCAGCGCCCCCAGCCCGATGGTAAAGGGAATATTCCCTGGAATATTCCCTGGCCGACTAGTGGAGGCTCATATGGTAGGTCGGTCAGCAGGCCGACCTAACGACCTTCGCGGGCTATAAAAGCTAAACCCCTTCGCGGCCATCATTCACTCATCTTTCACCCAGTCAGAGTTGTTGTTCCAGCTAGCCTTAAGCTCTTCGCCTATCTTCTGTCTAGATCGCCATCTAAGCTTCACTCAGTGGAAGCGCACGGGTGGACAGAGCCATCTTTGTATCAGTTGTTTGGAGTTAAAGAATTTTACTGATTCTCCTCTTATCTGTTGTGTACTCTCTATCTCTTTCTCAGATTCTGTTCGCTGCGCCGTGTAATATTTTACATGGTATCAGAGCCCAGGGGGCTCTAGAGATCGGAGAGCGTGCAAGAGGCAAAGGCTTCAACAGCAAAGAGAAACGATGTCGACTCCGGGAAGCAGTTCTGGCGCATTAGGAAGCGGTGCAGGAGGTGGTGCTGCTGTACCGGCTATTCAAACACTGAGGATTCGTCCACCAACCTTCAGCGAAGGCAAGTTAGATGGTACAAACTACACCTTGTGGAAGTTCAAAATTACAACTATCCTTGATTCTTATGAGCTTCTGGAGACTGTGCTGGGGACTGACGCAGAACCACAGCCTATCCCCGACCCATCAAATCCTAGTGTGATGATTCCTCCGAATGCAGATCTTCTACGAGCT
Source organism: Lygodium microphyllum (assembly GCF_053477565.2). NCBI lineage: Eukaryota > Viridiplantae > Streptophyta > Polypodiopsida > Schizaeales > Lygodiaceae > Lygodium > Lygodium microphyllum. Next base: position 12,110,153 of record NC_141159.1, on the reverse strand, counting down.
TGGAAACGAAGGAATGCAGATGCATTGTGTGCCTTAGTTACAAGCTGTTCTGACAGTGTTTTGACTCTGATTCATCATACAACCAAAGCGTCAGAGGCTTGGAATGTACTAAGGAGTCAGTATGAAACACGAAACCAAACAAGGATTCAAAACTTGGAGAATCAACTAGCAGCGGAGAAGTTTGCTGAAGGAGAGACGGTTGAAGCATTCATCACTCGGATTAAGAATCTGCGCGACCAGATGGCTGGCGCTGGGATACAAAAGACTAGCGAAGAGCTAGCTCGGAGGTGTCTTCGGATTTGTCCACAAAAGTTTGATGGACTAGTAACTGCCCTTAATACTCAGGTGAGACCTCAAGCTTTGACTTTTGAGGAGTTTTGTGCATTATTAATGGAGGAGGAGTTGAGGCTGAAAGCCCGAGAAGGAAGCAACAATGGAGATGCTGCATTCTCTGCCAATGCAAAAGGCAAAGGTGTTTCCTCCACCAAAAATGATGGTGACAAAAAGAAAAAGGGCGGCAAGAAGAGGTTTCAAGGAGAGTGCTTCTACTGTAAGAAGAAAGGACATGCAATTGCAGATTGTCGTGTCAAGAAGGCAGATGAAAAGAATGGTACCCTTAAAACTAAAGGGAAAGAGACAGCCAATACGGCTGAAGCAGAGTTGGAATTATTCATGGCGACCATTGAGGAAGTGTGCTCCTCGGCGCAAGAAGAATCTACCACTGACTCTTGGGTGTTGGATAGTGGGGCCTCCCGTCACATGACCAACAAGAAAGGTCTATACAGTTCTATGCAGCCTCTACAAGAATCCATCACTGTGACGGTTGGAAATGATGCTAAATGCCCTGCTGCGGGCACAGGTACTATTTCTTTTGTTGCTGCAAATGGTGAAGTAAAAAAGCTTTCAAATGTGTTGTATGTTCCCGAAATCAGGAGAAATCTCTTATCAGTTGCTGCCATAACTGATCTTGGTCATGAAGTGAGGTTCAAGAAGACAGGTGCAGAAATTATTAATAGTGCTGGCACAATTGTTGGCAAAGGAGAAAGAAGGAACAACCTGTATGAGCTAAGTGCTCTTACAGCCACCGCTGGAGTGGGCACAAGTAAGCTTTGGCATGAAAGGTTTGGACACGTCGGATTTGCAGTATTGAAGGAGATGCAAAAGCAAGGTATGGTTGCTCACCTACCTACAATAACTGAATTGAAGGAACCATGTGAAGCTTGTATGATGGGCAAGCAACAGAGAAAGGCATTTCCACAAGAAAGCAAGAATAGAGCACATGCTCCTCTAGAGTTGGTGCATGCTGACTTGTGTGGTAAGATGCCTACACAGGCCTTGGGGGGATCTTCTTATTTTATGTTGATTGTCGACGACTACAGTAGGAAGATGTGGGTGTACTTCCTTCGTGATAAGGCTCAAGCTTTTGGTAAGTTTAAAGAATGGCTAATACTTGTTGAGAATGAAACAGGGAAAAGTGTGAAGAAATTTAGAACAGATGGTGGTGGTGAGTTCAACTCAAAGGAGTTTGAAGGCTTTTGCAAGAGCAAAGGGATCAAGCGTCAATTGACGACGCCTCACACACCTCAGCAGAATGGTGTTGTGGAACGCAGGAATCGTACCATTGTGGAGATGGCAAGATGCATGCTAAAGGGCAAGGGATTGCCTAACCATTTTTGGGCTGAAGCTGTTAATACTGCAGTCTACATTCTAAATCGGAGCTACACAAAGGCTCTCAAGGGAAAAACACCTCATGAGGCTTACACTGGTAAGAAACCATCTGTTTCACATTTCAGAATTTTTGGATGTGAATGTTATGCACATGTTCCAGATGAGAAGAGAAACAAGTTACAACCAAAAAGCAGAAAATGTATCTTCTTGGGTTATAGTGATGAGCAGAAGGCTTACAAGTTATATGACCAAGAGGCAAAGAAGATCATCGCGAGCCGTGATGTGGTGTTCAAGGAGGAGCCGCATACAGTGGAGGAGGAGAAGGCAAGGTCTTCCACTTTATCATCAAGCGAAGAAGTAGTCCACTATGAACCTGTCCCGAGAGCTATCCCTATCCTTAAGGAGGAGGAAGCATCATCTTCAGATGATGAGGAAAAAGTTCACCAACCTGACATCACCCCACCGGAAAAGCCATTGCCGCGCTGGGTGAAGCAGCTCTATGACCACAATAATCCTATGCCTGCATCTGTTGAGGAGAAGGCAGACGGACCAAGGAGGTCTCAGAGAATAGAGGAGCAAAGGAGGGCTTCTGCTCACATAGTCAACATGGCCTTGATGGTTGAGATTATGAGAGAAGTAAAGGAGCCAACTGACTTAGAAGAAGCACTTGCAGATCCATCATGGAAGGCTGCTATGCAGGTGGAGTATGACAGCATAATGAAGAATGACACTTGGGAGCTAGTGGATCGGCCAGCAAAGCGGAAGATTATTGGCACCAAGTGGATCTGGAAGGTAAAGTACAAGGCTGATGGTACCTTAGAAAAGTACAAAGCTAGACTGGTTGCCCAAGGATTTTCACAAGTTGAAGGGTTTGATTTTCAAGAGTCATTTGCCCCAACTGCCAGAATGACCACTATTCGCACGGTACTTGCAGTGGCTGCCCACAAGAAGTGGCCAGTGTACCAAATGGATGTTAAGTCAGCGTTCTTAAATGGTGACCTCAAGGAGGAGGTGTACGTGGCTCAGCCACCAGGGTTTGAGGCCCCCCATTCTGAGAACAAAGTGTGTAAACTGAAGAAGGCATTGTATGGGCTGAAACAAGCCCCCAGAGCATGGTACCAGCGGATAGATAGGTTCTTTTTAAACCTAAACTTCAAAAGATGTGCCTCAGATGCTAACTTGTATGTTTACAGGGATGGTAAAAAGTCTGTAGTGATTGTCCTATATTTGGACGACCTTCTTATTACAGGTGACTATGAAGATATGATCAACCAAACTCGAAAGGCTTTGAGTTCTGAGTTTGAAATGACAGACTTGGGCTTGCTGCACTATTGTTTGGGGATTGAAGTCTGGCAAGAGCCAGGAAAGATCTTCATCTCTCAGAAGAAGTATGCATGGGAGATCTTGAAGGCATTTGGCATGACCGAGTGCAAGGAGATAGCTACACCTATGGAGGTGAATGCAAAGTTATCCGTCGAGGATACATCAGCATTAGCAGACATTGGGAGGTATAGGAGGTTGGTCGGCAGTCTGATCTACTTGTGTAACACCAGACCAGATATCAGTTTTGCTGTTGGTGTTTTGAGCAGGTTCTCAAACAAACCTCATGAGAGTCATTGGAAGGCTGGGATGCGGGTGCTCAGATACTTGAAGAAAACTCTTGACTATGGTATCACATACAGTTTCGGAACTTCTCTTGTGGGGAACTGTGACTCAGATTGGGCAGGAGACATTGATTCCAGGAAGTCAGTTTCTGGTTATTGTTTCTCTTTGGGTTCAGGAATTTTCTCTTGGATTAGTAAGAAGCAACCAACAGTGGCATTGTCTTCTACCGAAGCAGAGTACAAGGCAGCTTGTTTTGCTGCATGTGAGGCCGTATGGTTGAGAAGGATTCTATGGCATATGGGAGTGCAGGATGAAGAACCAACTGTGCTGAGATGTGACAATCAGAGTTGCATCGCCATTGCCAAAAATCCAGTGTTTCATGCACGCACCAAACATATAGAGATCCAGTATCACTATGTGCGTGATTTGATGGAGGATGGGATAGTGGAATTGGTCTACTGTCCAACAGAGGAGAATGGAGCAGATATCTTCACCAAAGCACTTACGAAGGATTTGCTTCAAGTTCATCTTCAGAGACTCGGCATTGGGCCGAGGAGATAGTTCACCTATGGGTGGACATTGAGGGGGGGTGTTAGATATGATCAATGCCCCACCCTCATTAGGTGCTACCAATGATCCATGGTGCTCAAAGTTGTAAGGCCCCCATTATGAGGAGAAGCCAAATGTGAGCCCGGACATTGGTTGAGTCCTGACTTGTATATCAGATGAGGTCTATGTGACCGGATGGCAAAAAGGTGACTGTTGTGGGTCTAATCTTTGGGTTAGACAGAGTGGTTAAGCTGGTAGCAACTCGAGGCACATTGCATTGAGTTGCGTGGTAAGGGAGTTAAAAGGGGCCCCTATTGTGGGGTCCGAGGGCCGCGGAAGCGGCCCCTGGCTGGGGGGTCCCAGGGGGGCCAGCGGCCCCCCCTGGCGGGGGTCCGGGGGCAGCGCCCCCGGCCCGATGGTAAAGGGAATATTCCCTGGAATATTCCCTGGCCGACTAGTGGAGGCTCATATGGTAGGTCGGTCAGCAGGCCGACCTAACGACCTTCGCGGGCTATAAAAGCTAAACCCCTTCGCGGCCATCATTCACTCATCTTTCACCCAGTCAGAGTTGTTGTTCCAGCTAGCCTTAAGCTCTTCGCCTATCTTCTGTCTAGATCGCCATCTAAGCTTCACTCAGTGGAAGCGCACGGGTGGACAGAGCCATCTTTGTATCAGTTGTTTGGAGTTAAAGAATTTTACTGATTCTCCTCTTATCTGTTGTGTACTCTCTATCTCTTTCTCAGATTCTGTTCGCTGCGCCGTGTAATATTTTACAATCTCTTCTTTGAGGCCCAATCCAAGCATGAGATAGTTCTGCATCGACAAAAACATTGTTACTCTATGCCAATGTAGTTTCAGTATATATCAATGGCAAGTACAAAGAGAGTAGAAACTTACTGATATCACTTCTCTTTGAGACTGGGATCTACAACTCTTAGCAAATGTCAAGTTTTCTTAATGAGATTTTTATTAGCACAATAGTACTCCTCGCCCCACTTGTTTCTAAACTGAGAGTCAAAGAGATGTGTCCATTTTTTTCAATTGGCCGCATCACCATATCATACTCATCCCTACACTTGATAATTAATGACAAGGTTATTGCATTTGGAAAAAAATACATCCAAAAAAATATTCTTAAGTTAGCTTGAAGAACTGCCTACCTTCCATATGACGTGGGCAAGTGCAATTAATGGTGCCTTGTACCATGTGGAAATGGTCATTGGCTTTTTGTATGCTTGCATCTATGCCTTTGCCTCATCAGTTAACTTGTCAAAAATAGTTGCATGGTCAACCTGTCGCCCTAGCATCCTTGCTTTGCAAACAAGGTCTAGATACAAGGTCTAGACAACCCCCTTTTGTGCTCGCCTATAAACATTCTATATCAGGGTCTCATGCATATTTCATCATCCATGTGACATTTGGTGCACAAAGGCAATCCAACCATATAAGAAAATGGTCAACTGCATACCTATTCATATGAGATATAACTGATAAAATCTCCCCCCCCCTCTGCCATACTTATCATTTTCACAAGGTGATAATCAATGCACACATATTGCCTCGCATTATCTAGAAAGGCTATTGCAAAAAATTCATTATGTTAATGACAATGTAAGAAACAAATTGCTCTAAAGACAAGTGTAATAAGCTAGATTCTAAATCCATGAAATGCAAAATTCTTGGTTATGAAGATATAGTGAGATGGGCTATCGCTTATAAGATCCTTAGGCAACTCACAAGGTTATCCATAACCACCATGATGTTTTTTTTAATGATGAAAAGATACATAAGTAGCCTAAGAAAGTAATTGAGGTATGTAGGGTGATCTTTCAGAAGGAGGCTCCCACTTTTGTACAACTACTTAGACATGCTGCAATAGTTGATGCTCTGGTGGTCCAAGTTCTATCTATTGTCTAGGATTAACTTGTTTTGAGATGCTCTACTAGAGCTAGATGTCAACTTGAACACTTTATGCCCTCCATGGATTATGTTAGGGTGACATATATAGGTCATTCTCTCTCTTATGATGAGGCTATACGGAGAGATGATAGTCACTCATGGAACAAAGCTATGCAGTTAGAATTTGACTCCTTACAAACTAACCATGCATGGGATTTGGTTCCTTGCCTAGTGGGAAGAAGACATTGCCATGCAAGTGGGAATATAAGCTAAAAAGTATCCTTAGATGCCCTAAGACTACCTACAAGGCCAGATTGGTAGCTAAGGGTTTCAAGTAGGAATATGGTATTGACTTTGATGAAGTTTGATGGCAAAATAGTTGTTGGGACCTAAAATCGGTCTAACACTAGCTCTATGGTTCTAGTCGGGGACTCTATGCTTAACCAAAACACCCCATGACCTTGCGGGAGCATTCAGATGCTACACACAGATCTAACCAAATAACTGTTTGTATGGCTCGTAGTCCAAAAAATAGCCCTTCCCAAACTCCTCGTAAGGAGTCCCTACACATATTGCTGTTGTATACCACGTAAAATACACACAGGGAGCACTCCTTCACTAATTACATAAGGGCCTTCCTTTCCACTTTATTAGAAATTTAAGCCACTTGTTGACAAACCTGGATTGCAAGATTGCCTCAGCTTTAAAGGAAAAGTTCACATGTGAATCAAGAAGTGGAAGTTGCCACCTAAACTTTGTATCATTGTGGAAGAGTCTTAACAAGGACATGTGAAATGCATCATGGATGCATACTGCTTGGGGTAATTGGAGCTTATAGGTCACTCCACTAAGTTTCTCCATTACTTTGTACGGCATGTAATATACCTATGGTTGAGCTTAGGTGTGAGGTTTTTTGGTAGAGTCATGTTTTGTGAACTCACTCTACTAAGTCACTGGGGAAGTTTTTTAGTTGATGGTATCATGCATTAAGACATTTGGCCACAAATATCTTTCTTTCCTTTAACCTCTCTTGTGTTAATTTTTTCCTATTCCTCCATTTGTTGAGAAACTCTTCCATGCCAAGGTCATTCACACATGGCATTTGATCTATTGATAGTGCCAAGGATGTGATCACTTCTTTTCATGTTGCTAGCTCAAAGGGAGTAAAACCAGTTGCACTATGTATATAGGAATTGTAATAGAATTCCGACACATCCAAGAACAAGGCCTAATCCTTTTGATTTGCATGAACATAGGAGGAGAGGTAATTTTCAATGCCCTATTTCACCCTATTCTGTTTATTCATATGCTTGAAGGTGGTATTGTAGTGCCAAGGATGTGATCACTTCTTTTCATGTTGCTAGCTCAAAGGGAGTAAAACTAGTTGCACTATGTATGTAGGAATTGTAATAGAATTCCAACACATCCAAAAACAAGGCCTAATCCTTTTGATTTGCATGAACATAAGAGGAGAGGTAATTTTCAATGCCCTAATTCACCCTATTCTGTTTATTCATATGATTGAAGGTGGTATCCAAAAGAAAATCTAAGTTGAGTATTTAGAAGTTTGAACAAATTCTTCCATATATTGCTCATGAATCATACATCATAGTGCAAGACTATGACAAGGGGCAACCCCCAATATTTGAAGACCCAACTAAAGAAGAGTTCTACCATGGTTGCAGTAGTGAGTGGAATAACCATGGGCATGAAATGGGCTTGTTTTTTAAGTAGTCTGCTACAACATAGATTGTGTGTACCCATGAGACTTTGGTAATTCTACTATAAATTCCATGCTAATCACAATCATGGGAGTGACAGTATTGGCGTAGCTTGTAGTAGAGCAGCCAATTTCAAACATTACAACTTCACACCATTTGGTAGGTTAGACATGTCTTGACAAATTATATCACTTCTTCTCTCATCTTTGGCTAGAACAAATGACATTGTAGTCTTTCCAATGTTCTAGTCTAGCTTGTTTGATATGCCAATCTACAATCACATGCTCCCTTGAGTAGATACTTCTGTAGTTCAATGTCATCTGGAATGTAGAGTCTCCCATGTGTGTAAACTAGGCCATCCTTGATCTCATACATTCCCCATGAGGTGTTGTCCTCCAATTTTTGCATCTCATTGTTGGCCTTCATGGATTGCTTTACTACACCCATGAAATCACTCAAGGTTGTGGAAGTTAGTCCTTGCAATTCAGCTTTTGGCTTAATGCATTTTCCATCTTGTTGGTTGAGCAGCTTGTGCAAGATTTCCACATTAAATTCAACCACCACAAAGTCGTGCCACCTAGCTTTCTTAGGTGGCAACTTTGGTCGAGTCTAAAAATACTTCAAAGAGATATTATCAACATGAAATTTGGTGTGCTCATCCTGCATATACTTGCATAAGCAATGAACCATTGCCAACATCTCCTTCTCATGAGTAGTCCATCTTCATTTGATTGGTGTAAACTTTTTGGAATCATAGCATACAGTGTGACCATCTTGAATTAACACTCCTAGAGCATAATCAAAAGCATCCATGTGAATTTCAAAAGGCTTTGTGAAATCCGGCATCTTAGGCATTAACATGGAGCTCATAGCTCACTTGAGTGCTTCGAAAGATTCTTGCTCCATATCTCCCCATGAGAACTTTGTGCTACTCCCTTGAAGGCTACCAATGACCATGTGCTTCTACTATACCCTTTGATGAAATTTTGGCAGAAGACTATGAAGCCTGAGAACTCTTTAAGTTGTCGTAGCCTCTTCAACAGCTCCCAATTTTGTATAGCCTCAACCTTTTTTGGATCCATGGCTACCTTTCCTTCCTTCATAATGAAGCCCAAGAACTCTACTTTTTTTCACCTTGCAAATTCACATTTCTTGCTTCAACCCTTCCTTACATGCTCCTTGTGCTCCTCAATTTCAACCTATCTAGCAAGTTATCCACTAGAGGCATGGGATGTCTGTTGTCTATGGTGATCTTATTGAGGGCGCGGTAATCCACACATAGCCTCATAGTCCCATCCTTCTTCCTCTCACAAACAAGATTGGTGCCCCATAGAGGGAAAACGACTACTCCTTATGAGTCTAGCTTCTAATAGTTCATTGAGTTGCTTCAAATTCTTCCTTTGTGATGCAGTAGCCACATAGTCCCATCCTTCTTCCTCTCACAAACAAGATTGGTGCCCCATAGAGGACAAACGACTTCTCCTTATGAGTCTAGCTTCTAATAGTTCATTGAGTTGCTTCAAGTTCTTCCTTTATGATGCAGTAGGGCAGGCATGCCAGGGGAGTGGCCCTTGGCACCAATTTGATTCTATGATCAACTGATCGCTTTGGGGGCAATCTTTATGGCATTACATCTTTAAACTCTTCTAAGATATCCTTGATGCTAGGGTTCCATTGCGGATTCTTAGCCTTATCTCCACTAGTTCCAACTAGTGCCCTCATGGCATTCATGCTACTACTACATTTTGTCTTGGTTGATCTAACCTCTGCCCAAGTCATATTCCCTTTTCCTTTACCATTCACTTTTCCTTGGTTCACTACCTTGGTCTAGCTTGCTAGTGATTCCACTTTAGGCCTATAATAATTGACTATGATTGTTGAACTGTTCATGTCAAGAATGATTTGGTTGGAAAACTTGCCAATTCATGTTAAGACCAAGATGGCTTTATTAAACTCATCCATCCACACAATCACAAAATCCATTTTTTCCCTCCACACTCCAATTTGCATCATCACGCCATTGGCTACTTTGCTACCATAACACATGGTTGTACATGTAGCACCCCTACCTTGGGGTGTTATGACTCTTCTCTCATACATTGGGCTTCATCTTTCTATATTTCTATTATTCTCACTCCGTTTGTGGATGTAACCCATAATTTTCATGCATTGATTGTTAGGGACATACATGATGGTAAGAGTGGTAATGATTGCCATAGTAGAGACTCGCAAAGGTCTCAATTTCATAGGTAGTCTCACAATGGGAAGTAGGGTCATATTAGGCCACAATGCCATAAGATGTGTGATGATAAGCTCAAGGAGAAAGGCAAGGGCAAAGTGTATGATAAGTTTGATTATCATAAGATTGTTCCTGATAAGTATAGAATGAAAATTGAGGAAATAAATGCCTCGGAGCTAGAGCTTGATAATGATTACATCTTGGTACCTTCTTCTCTTGATGTAGTTAGTTGGTTGATGCCTCGTCCATTTTTTCTTAGTGTTGGCTACTTGATTCAGGTGCTTCTTTTCATGTTACCCTGCATAAGGATTGGTTTCATTCCTATCATAGCATGACATGCGAGTCTGTGAGACTAGAAAATGACTTGGCATTAGTGATATTAGACTGCAGTTTACTTCACTTTTATTTTACATAATGTATGTTATGTTCCACTTTGATCATAAGCCTATTCTCTATTGGAAATTTGGATGATGCAAGGTATCATGTATCTTTTGGTGACTCCGCATGGAAGGTTGCCCATGGGAATCTTGTCTTTGCTTGAGGTGCCAAGGTTGGTAGCCTCTATCCTTTGCTTATATCTAGATCTATTGACTATGTTTTAGCTATGGTGGGCTGACATACCATATGTATCTTTATGGTATCATTGCCTTGGGCACGTGTCCTTGAAAGGAATGATAATGCTTTCTCATTTATAGTATCTTCTATCCCTTGACTACAAATGTCTTGATTCATATGATCGTTGTCTTTGTGGTAGGTAGACATGCAGTTCTCAGAAGAAGTTTGGTATTATGCGTGCATGGGTGAGCCTCTAGCACTTGTTCATTTTGATGTATGTGGTCCCATGCCCTGTCAATCACTAGGTGGTATGGGTGAGCCTCTGGTGTGCATGGGTGCATGGGTGAGCCTCTAGCTCTTGTTCATTTTGATGTATGTGGTCCTATGCCTTGTCAATCACTAGGTGGTATGTGTTGAGATATTGGCAATCACACCTAGCTTAGCCTCTTTGTATGGAGGAGTGTGGGCTGAGGAAGTAGAATCCCATATGCATAGTGATGGAAAGTGCAACCTAGTCTATTCCTATAAAGCATTGTACTTGCTCTCTTTTTGAATGCAATGTCATAGTACTTTTGTACTTCCAACAAAGTGTTTGTGTGACATTTTTTTCTTGATGTTTGTTACCTCATGAGCTCACTCTTCCTCTTTCAACCTTCATAGCTATGCTCTAGATCCGACATTTTCTACATGGTATTAGAGCTCAATCGAGCATGGCTCAGCTCTACAAATCACTCCTTCATCTCCTATCAATCTTTGGTTTGCTCAGCTTGGCATAAACCCTTCATCTTCCACCTATATCTTCACTCTATCTCTCTTGGCTGATGATAGCACCTACCTACCTTTCTTGCAACAGCCATATCTCTTCAAGATTTCTTCTCAAGAGTTGTTCCTTAGGTCAAGCACATCTTTTGAGCCCAAAAATTCTTGACATTCTGTAACATACATCCTAACATTGTTGAAAAACACAAATTTGGCACAAATTTCATTGTTGTAAATTGGACATGTTTTCTCTCCCTATTATGAGCATTATTCTAAAAGTTATCATAGTACATTTGTTGGTCATATAGGTGACTTACTTCAGTTAAGAGTTCTTGAGAAAATTCTACTCTAGTAGAGAGATATTAGAAGATTACTTAGAGGTGGTACTACAAAAAGCCATAGCCAAAGCCTATTATTGTTCCAATTGATGGCACCATCATCACACCTCACAATTTCAAGGTCTACCATAGGCCTTTTAAAGTTGATCATATGCGCTACCTCCTAACAAAATCTCAACTCAAATGGTCCACTGGAGAAGTAGCTACAACCAAAATATCAAGCTGATGTCTTGAAACCATAACTGGCAGTCATAGCCACTTATCTTCAAGCTCATTTTTTCCTTCATTTTCTCTCTCTTGTCACTTAAACCAAACCTCTGCCACTTTGATCCACTGAGAATTGAAGTTTCCAGCAAGATTTCAGTATCCAACAAGTAAGCCTTGGAAATCTTTTGAAGATTTGAAGCTTTCACTGGAGTACAAGCATCAAGCAAAGTGAAATTTTATACTACCATTGCTTGTGTTTTTCAACACATTGCAAGTCAACTTGGTTACTAATAAACCTCAATCAAGTGAAGCCATTTTGAAGCTATTTCTAGCAAGAATTTCCCATCAAATCATCAAGGAGGGGAGAAATCCAAGCATCAAAGCATCAAACTCAAGTGCTTGAAAGCATAGTATCTATTGATAATTATCAAGTGCTATTTGATGCTACATTCCTTGTGTCTCTTGACACAATTAAATCTTCTATTGCTCAAATTTGAGTGTTTTGCTGCTAATTTGCTGCTCCAGCATGGGCAAAGACTCTCCAACTTTTTGGTTCAAAGAGGTCGAGTTTCACACCTGGCAAACCCGCATCAAGCTCAGCCTCAAGATGAGAACCTTGCAATTACTTGGTAAAAGGATGATGACAAAGCACAGGCCATCATTAAGCTAGAATTGGATGATAGCTACATCCACCATGTGGATACTTGTGAAACGACTAATTACACATGGAAGAGATTACTTGTGAAACGACTAATTACACATGGAAGAGATTAGATACTTTATTTGGTGCACAATCAAAGTCATCTAAGTATCGATTACTGATTGAATTTTTATGGCTAGATATGAAATCAAACACATATCTTGCAACTCACTTAAACGACATGGAAAGTCTCTTAACTCAGCTTGCAAGAATTGATCTCAAGATGGATGAAGATATTTGTATTGGTGTGTTGGTAAAAAGCTTGCCTCCTGACTATAATAATGTGTCAACTATATTGATGAACATGCCTAGTCCTAAAGTGGTTGACATTAAGGCCTCCCTGCTAGAAGAAGAAAAGAAAGCAAAATCCAAAGAAGAATCAAGCACCTCTAAAGATGAACAAACGTTATATGTACAAGGGCAAGAAAGATCAAGTAGTATATGACTTCTGCAAAAGGATTGGGCACACGGAGAAATTATGTCATGCCAAGAAGATGTCCTAGAAGGTCTATCTAGTTGCTATCAAAGAATAAAAAGACCATGGAGCAAAAGAAAAATAAGAAAAAGAACACCAAAAACCTCATCAATCCTTCTATTCTGATAGACTTTTTTAGCCTTGTATTGCCTAGCCCTAATGCTTCTGACATAAGCTTGTAAACTCCTCATGTAACCTTGTACTATAGTCTCAGTATACTTTGTGAGGCCCTTATTATAGCCTCTAGATATCCACCATGTCTTTGGTACCCACACTTAGCATTTTTTATGACAACCTCTAGTGATTACCATGTTTGTGGTGTGCCCACACTTTGTAGGTGGTTACTCACTAAAGCCTCTACATACTTTATACTTCTCTGGTTGTGATTAAGGAGGGGTGTTGAGATATTGGCAATCACACCTAGCTTAGCCTCTTTGTACAGAGCAGTGTGGGCTCAGGATGCAAAATCCCATATGTAGAGTGGTGGAAAGTGTAGCCTAGTCTATTCCTATAAAGCATTGAACTTGCTCTCGTTTTGAATGCAATGTCATAGTACTTTTGTACTTCTAGCAAAGTTTCTATGTCATTGTCAGTCCACTACATAAGATTGTGTTTATGAGTCCAAGCTTCCATCTTGGAACCTAATTCACTTGTGTGATATTTGGTCTTGATGTTTGTTACCTCATGAGCTCACTCTTCCTCTTTCAACCTCCATAGCCATGCTCTAGATCTGACATTTTCTATAGCATGAAGTACTTTGTGACTTTCATTGATCATTATTTGTATAAGGCTTAAGCATAACCCATAAAGCAAAAATAGGATGTATTGGCTACCTTTTGGCATTGGCTTGCTGTTGTTTATGAGGATCAGTTTGGATATAGGTTGAAATATCTAAGGTCAGATAAATGGGGGTGAATATGTCTCTAAAGCATTTGAGCAATTTTCCAATGAGTGAAGCACTAAGCATCAGTTGACTGCCCCTTACATCCCACCCCAAAATGGTTTTGTAGAGCACATGAATAAGACAATTCAAGAGAGAGTCCATAGTATGCTTAGCCATGTAGGCTTATTGTAACATTTTTGGGCTAAGGTAGTTACTACTACCCTACACTTGATAAATAGATGCCCATGGACTACTATTGGTTTGTCATCGAATACGTCACGTCGGTCGCCCAATGAGCACCTCAAAGACATTCCAGATAAGCGTCTTCTCACAAAAACATTACAATATGCTATGGTCAAACACCCTAGGACTCGTCACATGATACCAATTTGAGATATATATATATATATATATATATAAGATAAGATAAGATCTATTCATGTCTCTAAAAGGCCAGAATGGCCTATGAGACCATAACCAATACAAGTGGTATCATCATCTCTCATCAGAGAAGAAGAGATAGAGATAAATGTGTAGGTCTACATGATGGATTGGGATGATAGGTATGAGAAGTATCGAGAACTAAAAAATCTAAAAAAGCTGAAAAAACTAGGTTAAAAAATATTAAAAGAGTGTAGAGTATCTCCTCCTCAGTCTCTATGGAATCCACCAAGACTCTACAAGCTACCTTCGACTATGTCAATATGCCAATCTGCATCTTTGATGACCAATCATGATGTGAATGTGACGCATATGGGCATGCCTATGTCGCCAAGTAGGTACTCTAGGGCGCCATGCTTTGTGTAATGTTGTATCTCTGTCAACTGTGATGTCGGTCGATGATGTCCCTCGATGATGCCTATCAGTAGGAGATACTATCTATGTCCCTCTATTGCAAGCTGTCTTGAAGACTCCAAGGCTAGTCTAGGGTATCGATCTTTAGGGAGTTGTCATATCTTTCCATATGTTCCCAACCATCATAATGTTGTGCTTTTGGTCCATCATAGTCCATAAGTGGCATCCATCTAGTATGATAAAGGCATGGACCCCAAATGGCTACCCCATAGAGTAGTGTGGGCATAATTAAAGTGTCAAAAAGCCACAATTTGGTACAAGGCTCTTGAAATTGTATGTATGTACACTGTCCGACTTTAGGGTACCCAAAGCTACATAGGCCCATGCAATCCTAGCCTTTGAAGTTTCCTTCCATGAAAACTGTGGCCCTTTGAAAGTGACCCCAAGGTATACATATTGTCTAACCATTTCCACAAGCTAACCATCATACATAAAGTGATGCTTTGAACGTGTCATCCAAGCTGCCGAGGTGTTAAAGACCATAACTTTAGTCTTTCCAAGATTAACCTTGAGACCTTTATCTTCACAAAACACATGCAATGCATCTAGATGTCATTGTAGTCCCTTGGGTGAATTTGAGATGAGCACCATATCATCTACATATAACAAAATTAATATCAGTACCCCAGCCAAGCTGGCTCCCATACCACCCCATCTTTGTATGTAATCAGAATTCTCGTCAATGTAGAGTCCAAACAATAGAGGAGAGAGGGGACAACCTTTCTTTACACCAACCGTGCTAGACATTGAGTATGTTGTACCTCCAGGCATTTGTACTCTCTCTGTTACAGTTTCATACAATGCATAAACACACCCATGCATATCCTTGGGACCCCAATGATTCGCAACCTTTGCATGAGTCTTGCATGTGGTACAATATCAAAAGCCTTGCGAAAATCCACAAAGTAACAATAGATTTTTTTATCTCCATGATTGTCCTTTCTCAATCAAGGCCCTTAGTGTGAATATATGGTCTAGCATGTTGTATCCACCACGGCGGAAGCCAGCTTGTCCTGCAGACCATATTTTCATTGTTTCAGCCTTTTGAGGGGTAGTACATCTATGTATTACACTAGAGACATGCACACACAAAGCAAGGAATATCTCTAATGTAATATCCCTCTGTCTGCATATCTCTAGCGTAATATCCATTTTTGAGGGGTAGTATATTTGTGTATTGGTGTAGATCCCATCTTACTACATGGGAATGCCTCTAAAAAGCTCCAGCATGTAAAACCTTTGCTAGAGATCTAGTGACATCTTCCAGTGGTTCAAGTTGGTCTAGCTAGCGTAAGCCATCTCGTACTACATCACTATAGATATGTCAAATTTTCTCTAGAAATTCATGATGTGGGAAGAGATCGCAAAGTAGTCATAGTAGAATGGAGGTCACAATGACGGTACAAAGCCTATGAGATACTAAAGATGTCCCTTTGGAATTGTAATGGTTCAATGAGACTTGATGCATGTTATTTTGAGGATACTTTTTGTGGGATAGACATGGCTATGTATATAGAGACACATCAATGTATAAATTCTAGATTACCGAATGTTATGGGATACAAATGGGAGAGTGTCTATAGACCTCAACCCCGTAGACCAGGAGGAACTAGGGGTTCAGGTGGGGTGTCTATTATTTATCGTGAGAGCCTCCAAGGCATGATTTACGTGGTGTCACAAGATGTGCATGCTAGATATATGTGGCTAAGGCTGAGGATAAGGCACCCGAGGGATCTATATGTTGCAGTATGTTACTTCCCACCTGCCTCTTCAACATTTGCTCTTAGGGAGGGATCGCCATTTGAAGTAAGTACTACATGAGGATATTATGAGATATGCAAGCAGTGGGAGACATACTACTAGTGGGAGACTTTAATGCTCAAATAGGAAGTGAGCAATCCACCTTCTATGTACTGAACATGACATGTTTAAGGACTTTGCATTGGATGAACTAGGGCTTGTCAAGACATCTCAAGATAAGGAGGTGATAGCATATGGATCCCATTTGCTAGCTTTAGGAAGTGCTCACAAATTGAATATATTCAATGGACTATTAAGATGGTCGGGGGTGGATGCTTTCACTTGTTGGAACAACAAAAAAGGGGCCAACATTGTGGACTATGTAATGGGCTTGCTAATGTTAATCCCAAAAATTAAGCATTTGGGATATGTGATAAGCCGATTGGTATAGCAGCCGACCATGCAATCCTAAAATTTACTCTAACATGTGGTCAAAGACAAGAAACATGCACATAGTACTTGCCTTCTTTACATGCCTCCAACACTTTTGGCATGCTAGCCCTCCTGTGCTCCAACTGTCCGGGTGTGCGATCCTCATTGAGATAAATCTTTTTGCCCTTCAAAGCCTTTCTCTTTGATAAGAAGGCCCTTTTGCTATCCATGTCCTCAAATTTCAGCATGAGGATCTGACCTCTTTTGTCATTTGGATCACCTTATCCTCCAAGCATCCATAATGCGTGTCTCGTATGTACCCATCTTAGCACAAAGTGTTTTTGCATCCTCTTGGGGGTTTCCTTTTTAAGCCCATCCCACCACAGGTACACACAATGCATGGAATTTCCTCTTCGCTTCCTCCTCTAGTGTTGCATTCATCATTTCTACTTTGTTTTGAGGCATCCCTTTGTTTCTTTTGGCTACCTCAATTTCATTGTGCATTTTTGTTCACTATTTGCTGAACATTTTCTACTTTCTTTTGAGCTCCCTCTACCACATTCACCCATGTATACATGTCTTTTTTTAAACTTTCCACCTCCTTCTTTAACTTTGGTGCATCTAGCATTGTTGTTTGTGCATCCATCATTGACTTGTATGTCCCTAATTCATTCTTACATGACTCTAACTGCCTTTTGAGTTAAGCAATCTCCATGTCCTTGGCTACTATGCGTGCATTTGTATCAGCTTTCAATGCATCCATATCTTCTTTCCAAGTGTCCCTTGCCATGTTCAAGTTATCTATCATATCCATTTGCAAGTGAGCCTTGATTTCCTTATATTTTTCATTGTCCCAACTATTAGAAAGCATGATTTTCCATTTGTTTCTACAACAACACTTAGTTCTTTCCCGAATGTCTCCTGCAAATTTTCATACATATCTTTTTGCTTTGTATCCATGTCATTCATGACTTTTTGTTGCATGTTGCCACACACCCTTATGCACACTTTTAGGTTTGCATCCATTTTAGCATTCAATTCCTTTCCCCATGTTTCATGCATTGCATTCATGTCACTTGATGCCTTGTCAATCATTGGCATACATATTGCTGCAATCTCAGCTCTTATTAGGGCTTTCATTTCATCCAAACCATTTGTTTCAATCAGCCTTTGCATCTTTGTCCATCACTTAGCACTTGTGGGAGTGGCATTTTCACGGGCTCTTCTTTTGTTTTGTTTGTAGTAGAACTTTTCATCCTTAGTGGGTGTCTTATATTCCCCTTCTGATGCAGTGCCTCCTATGGTTAGCCCAATTTGTTGTGTGTCAAGTTTGGTCTCATGTCCAACACTAGTTTCTTTATCAATAGTCTTTGCCATCTTGTAGTCCAAGGCATCCACTTAGTGTGCTTGCATTTGCACCTTACACAGCTCCACATTGACCCTATAGAGACTTCTGAACGATTGCCAATACCTCTACAACTTCCAGGACAACATGTGTCTCCTTGTGTATGGACCTGACCCTGCAAGACATTGGCTGTCCCCCTATGCAGAAAGGTGACCCTTTAGAGCAGCTCCTTCATGTCAACATTCATGCTAGACTATCATCCCTACTGTCAGACTGCCATCTCTTGGACATACCAAAGAGAGAGAGAGAGAGAGAGAGAGAGAGATTGTATGAATCAACACACACACACACACACACCCACCCACATACATACATACATACATATCCACCTAAAAGTGAACATGAATACCTGGAATAGGATTGTGCATGTCCTCATTGCCACATGATGTGTTACTTTTTTTTTTTGTTTTTGAAAATAGGTCCTCTACATATATGGCTTCTTACAGGACTAGTTTCTTGATTGCTTTGAGGACTATCTTGTGGACGAATGGCATCCCTAGAGAGCAGATAGCAGAAGATTGGCCAAATTATGAGTACCTCCTCGACACGGAGCTGGAGGTGACAATAGTTCACCTTCAGTAGATTTTGAGGCTAGTTCGCCCTAATGAGGGCTCTTTTCGAAAGCCACGTTCAAGATGAGGTGCAGGAAGACCATACATGTGTCAATCACCTCTTACATAGGGAATAAAGTGTTTTATATTTTATATAATAAGTTTAGGGGCCGAATTCTAACTTGTCAATGCTACTAGGACTCCCTTTGAAACACTACCCAGCCATTGGGTGATGGGGTTGTGACTCAATAGGAGATTGAGACACAATTATATAACTTGCCCCTCTGTTTTAGGTCAGTGTGAGGTCCTATGAATGTATGACTAATTATCTTGTGTTGTTTCTTGTAGCAAGCCTCCATGAGAGTGCCACGGGACCTCTGCCACCACATCTATGTCTGCAATGATAGGTTCTAGGGAGCATGCAGGCTCCTAGGTGTCCGCGACCCTATTAAAGAGCCTTGTAGCACATCAGCCACCATTTAGGATGACCTAGACCAGAGAGTTAGGGGTCACAACATCTACGCCAAGGGATGGGTGGTACCCGTCGGAGGCGGACATCTTTTCCATTGACGCATCGGATTGTTGCTCTGCTAGAGACCTACATGCCTACAGTGCATGTTCTATGGGCGCATGTATCTTTGACTTGCTTTAATGATTCAAAATATCAGGAGGTTGGTTTAATTCTTTTTTGTTGCAATGCAGGGATCAGATAGATCTCGACAAAAAGTTTGTCCTCAGTCATTAGAGCATGAGTTTGGTATCAAATGGAGCCATAAGAAGGTGTTGCGTGACATGGCTTGACTGTTGAGACATTGACGAGACAATGCATGCTTAGTACCTCCAACGAGAGAGAGAGAGAGAGAGAGAGAGAGAGAGAGAGAGAGAGAGAGAGAGAGAGAGAGAGAGAGAGAGAGAGAGAGAGAGAGAGAGAGAGAGAGAGATGAAATGGAATGTTATGAGAAAAGATGTTGGGTAAGAGAGAGAGGCTGGTATGTCCTACCTTGGTGTTAGGGTAGTGATGCATCTTCAAAACTTGTTTAAACAAAGAAGATCGAATCTATGGGGAATCAAACCCCAACTCTAGCCATAGATGGCTATCATCCACAAGACTCCCTACCCAACCCACCCTTTGTTAGTAAGATTTAAAGAGATCAATGAAAGAATGAATATGATCAATGGAAAAATGTGTTAGTTTTTACCAGCAGGCTTCGTTGATACCAATTTGATTTTCCCACAATCATTAATAAAGTGGTTGGAATGATCAAGACAAAACACTTGATATAATATCTTGGCTTTTATGATTCAAGCGTCGTTTGGAAAGAAACAATTTTTTCCATACACTGTGAGTTGTGAATAAGAAATGTGGACAAGTTCATACGTTCCTCATATGAGGTCCCTCCAACATTGAGCCCTCTAGTCGAGGTATTTGGCAAACAAGCCCCTTCATGACTCCCATGAACCTCTCTACCCAAAACATCCAGTGAGTGCTAACAATACTTGCAATATCTATCTCATCCACCAAATGGATTAGTACGTGGACTTGAATGTCAAAAAAAGAAGTTGGTAGCTCCTTCTCCATCAAGTCAAAGGAGCTCAATGCATTTCCTTTTCTTTTGCGCTATTGACAACACATCTATCTCCTTAGATGTGATCCATCTAAAAAAATAGATGAACATTAAGTGAAATCCCATTCCAAGCATAGATATAGGCATGTACAAAGTGTAGACGTACCTTGTGAGCTTCCCCAAGCAATAGATAATGTCACAAACACCATTGATGACAAGAGGGAGGACATGTTGCATATGTCTATTTTACAATATAGTCAGACGACTTGTTAGGACAACAATGAGCTATAGAACAAAAAAATTAAAAGTTACATTGATGAAATTATGTGAGTCATGTGTTTTCAAGTTGGAAAGACTCGCATCATCCACAAGAAATATGTTTTGCAATGATGCACCATATCCTGTGGGTGTTTGAATAGAACATATCCACTAATTGATTGTTGAGATCTCTGTGGGGGTTAACACCCAAAGAGTGTCCTACGTTCTTAAATATATGCATAGAATCAAGAAGATGACAAATCTTCATATCCTTCAAATACTCTAGCCAAAACCATATAGAGATAGAGGGAGCTAGAGAATTTTTTCCTCGACCACATTCATCATCTTCATTGCTTGCAAGCTCTGACTATGGATCAACAATAGGTCCTTTTGTCTACTCTTTTACCAAACTATAGGCGTCATCGGTTCCATTGAAGTGTCTAGCTTGTGTCTTTCAACGTAGTAAGTGATCTTCAGGCAAGAATCGTCTATGCCAAAGATATATGTTCTTGTTGAGATTCTTACTATACATAGATTTCAACCAATCACCACATAGGGGACAAGCTTTATAACCCTTGGTTGAACACCCTGCATCCATAGTAAAGCATTTAGTATGAGCATGAAAGATTAAATTGAAGTGAAAATACTCCCGTATGTGCTACTTAAATCACACTTGAATACCTAAACAAAATCCATAGCCAAGAAAGTCATGTATAGCTATGCTAGAATTCCACGAATTTGAAACCTTCTTTTGTTGTCTTGTTTTGACAAGTCAAGCACATCTATGCCTCTCCATAACTCTAGGAGATCATCAATAAGAGGAGCCAAATAAATATTAAGGTCTTTGACTTGACATTTTCCTGGGATTACGAGGGACAAAATTAGGTGTTTTTTCTTAAAACAAATAAATGGTAGCAAGTTGTAGTTCACAAGAACTACTGGCCAAGTGGACCATTTACTTGAGCGCATGGAGAAAGTATTCACACCATCCAATCCAACACCCATCTTAATGGATCGTGGCTCTTGTTCAAATTCTAGTCACTTTGAATTGATATGCTTGAAGGCAAGACAGTTCGAGGGAATTCGCAAATCCCATATGTGCTTACATTCTTTGCTCCCCAATCCATAAGTCTTGCTAACTCTAGGGTCTAAAATATATGTTGTATATAGGGAGCCAATGGAAAATGTCAAAGCACCTTGCAAGGGATCTTTCTGCTTGCATCTTTGTAATGCAATGTTTTACATTTTGGGCATTTCTCCTCATTCTCATATTCATCTTTGTATATACAATCATTGGGACATGTGTGAATTGTGTTGTAGTCCAATCCAAGCTTGGTGATCATCTTCTTTGCCTCGTCTCTTAACATAGGAAGGACATTGTTTGTAGGTAAAAACTTTTGTGATAGTAGCTTGTAGCATTTCAAGCACACATAACTCTTAGATTTTGTTAAATAACACATTCAACATTGGCATGGGAGAAGTAGCTTACTTTAATAGTGCTGAAACGGATGCGTTACTCCAAGCATAACAACTTTGGAGGTTCAAGATAAGTAAAATCGCACTTAATTGTAACAATTTTTAGCCTTCATAGATTTGCTAAAGTGCCTCAGCTCTAAGGAAGCTTTCATCCTCGCCTGTTTCACCTTCTTCATACCAATTATTAATAAATTTGTCTATGTCATCATCATTATTGAAGTCTTCATGCGGTTTTTCAAAATCCATGTCATAAAGTTTCTTCAAACTGTCATAACTTTTTGGATCACTCTTGCGAAGGAGTCTCATGTACTCATTTGGCATTTGAGAGGTGCCATGAGAGGGTAGACGCACATCATTCTCTATATCATAAGCTAGAACTTGTCACATCATTCTCTATATTCATCATTAAGCAAGGAGATAATCTGATTAAACAAAGAACTCGTTATTATCAAATATACATGTAAAGATTGAGGAAGCTGGAAAAAATAAAGAACACAATTCATGCTTCCATATATAGAGAGTTGAACGAGCATACATAGAAAGGGATGATTCAAGGAAAAGGACCCTACTAAGAGAAGTAAATCATCTAAACTTCAATCCAAAGGTGGAGATGCTCTTGCAAGTCTACAAAATCCATAGTTCGCCAATAGTTCATTACCAGCACGCAATGATCTAATGGCATTGGAAAGAATATATCTTGAAACATCTCTACTCATGTATCCTAATTCATGACAATTTTCACATTCCACAAATGTGTAATTGGTTCTTGCGCTTCTTTCTCAACTGCTATTAATTAGACCTGCTATGTTTCCTCGTGTGTATGGTCTCCCATCTTCATAAAGTCTCTGTCCTTGAGCATGAATGATGCCTCTATCTGAAAGAGAGGTTGCATTGAGGCACATACCATAAGTGCTCATGCTCAAAGTATACTACACTAGTTGGTGCCATGGACCCCATCCATATATAGGTCTGCAAAAGCACATAAGTGTCACCTCCGAATCGGGTGGAATTTGTAGGTATTGTGCAATGAGGAGGCCACGCCCTCCATCTAGAATCTAGAAGGAGCTGTCATGTAGCGAGTGCCCCAAAAGATAAAAGTCTCTCCATCTCTAGGAAGAGATCCTCCTTGCCATCCTCCAAAGAGCCTACAATTGTAAATCTATACAAGAGATCATAGATGATTAGGAAGTAACGCATAATCGCAAGATGTCTCACTCTCAAGGCTAGGAGGTAGGGGCTATCACAAGATATCAAGTTGTAGCTGCTGGATTGCTTGACCAAGCCATATATGAGAATGATGAGCATCTCGGCCATAGATGTCATCTTCACCATCAAATGAAGTTGCATATTCCTACATGTGTAATGTGATGATTACTAAAATATACCTTGGACAAAAATGAAAATAATGTAAATAAGATGTAAAGAACACTAACCATAGGCCGATGTAGTCAAGCTAGTACTAGTGCATGAACAAAATCACCATACTTTGACTCATGGGAACAAAACTGGCGTCGTGGCCTTCGATAGAGCCTCGACACCTATTACACCAACATAGAATTTGCTCCTCCTCATAATAAGATGAAGATTCTGATTCATGTGAAGGAGCACTCTCTGGAATTAGGAATGCCACATGACCACCATGACTGTAATGCGGAGGTGATGACGTACAAGAGGAATCTGAGTCTACATAAATAGAGATAAATGAGATTAAACTTGGTGCTGATCTTTTTTATTCATTGACTCACAAATAGAGTGCACGTGCTGGTGTGAGAAATATAAAATCAAAATAGTATATTCACACTCTTTTTTTAAACACAATCAAGAGGTATGCACATGATCCCAGAAACAAGAGTGTGGATTTCTTGAGGAGTCATGGATGTACTTCCGTCAACTGTATCGTTTACGAGTGACATTTCCACAACAGAGAGTACTTTTTTTAACGCTTTATTGAAGTATTTTGACTTCAAAATTCCTACAGAGTTAAAATTGTATAATATAATTTGTCCTTTGATTTCAATGAACTGATATAGGAGGCAGTAGTGGCTAGAGTCTCGAACGGACATACATCTCACCTGGGTCGCATGGGGAGAGATGGTTTTGTTGCTACTTTTGTAAGTATATGCCATAGGTTTTTATTGTTTCTGTAATTAGAAGCATATAAGAAAGAAAAATAACCAAAATAATCTAACTTTGGATCTATTTTTGAATAGACCAATGATTATGGTCATCCCCCAATGGCAGCACATCAGAGATTTAGACATTGACTTTTGAGGGGTATAGAGCCCTTCAAAGGAGGCTTCCTCAACATGCCCTTTTGTGATTATCCATTCTATTACTTTTAGATATTGTTTCAAGTATTTTTTTAATAGTTCAATTTGTTAATTGTGTCAATACTTGATCTTTATTAATGCATGAGATTCATGGTGAGACAGATATGGATGTTGCCACCCGAGAGGAGGTAGAGGGTAGGAGGATAGATGAGGAGCGGACCCCAGCTACTATGGCACGTGTTAAAATATTGAGGATGCATGCTAAGGAGAATCACTGATGAGCAAATAGACAATCATAATGAGACATAAACTTTGACAAAGAAGAATAACTGATATTATCCAAGCATAATGCATGTACAATTGAATCAGATGAAAATGATTAATGGAATTAGTATGGGGATGAGTGCCTTTATAGGCTTAAAATAGGTGGTATTGGTAGGTGGAGAAAGGTAGAGTGTGACTATGGTATTCACCAACTTTGGTTTTAATAAACCATGCACACATGACCTAGTCTAAGGCTTTATTTGCAGTATGTTTCTTTGCCTTATTTGTTCCATACAAAGAGGCTATGGTGGATGTGATTGCACATTTCTCAACACCCCTCCTCAATCACAACCAAGAAAAGACACTGAGTATACATAGGATATCATGAGTAGAACCTTGCTAAGTGTAGACATGGAAAAAACCAACCATACAAAGTTAGAGACTATTACAAGGCCTCACTAAGTGTGTAGAGGTTGTAGTGTGCAGAGATTACATGAGGAGTATAGGAGCTTATGGTGGAAACATTAGGCAAGTCCACATTTTAAACTTGAAAAAGTCTATCGGAAAATGAGCTATAAAACAGGGACTGGTGAGTCCTATCCTTTTATTATTGGGGTTCTTCTTCTCCTTTTTCTTCATTGTCATCTTCATCTTCTTTGACTGTAGCAAGATATGGTCTTTGAGACCTTTTCTTAGCATAGCAAAATTTCTCAATATGCCCAATTTTCTTACAAAAGTCACAAACTATGCTCTTCTTCCCTTTCACATAGAGGAGTTGTTGGTCTCCTCTTGAGATGCTTGTTTCTCCCTTGTTCTTGATCTTCTTTTTCCTCTTCTAGGAGAGAGGCTTTGATATCCACAAGATTCGGCTTTGGCATGTTGATTAATGTGGTAGACACATGATCAAACTCACATGGAAGACTCTTGAGAAGCACTCCAATATAAATGTCTTCATCCATCTTCAAGTTGATTACTGCAAGTTGTGTCAACAAGCTTTCCATAAAATTCAAATGAGTTGCATGTGAGGTATTACTTTGCATGTCAAGCCTAAAAAATTCAATCAGTAAGCCTTATTTGGAGGATTTTAAATGGGCTCCAAATAGGGTTTCTAAACGATCCCATGTTGCGTGAGAGGTTTCACAATCATCAACATGATGAATGTAGTTGTCATCAAGTTCGAGTTTGATAATAGCTTGAGACTTATCATCATTTTTATCCCATACGATTAAAAGTGCAGCTTCCCTTGGTTTCTTCTTTTGACCACTTGTGATTGACCACAAGCCTTTCTTCATTAGGATTAGTTTGATCCTAGTTTGCCATGTATGGAATCCAACACCATTGAATCGAGTTGTCGATGAGTCCTTGCCCATGTTGAGGTTGCACAATCAGCAGCAAATCAGCTCCAAAAATTTTAGACTTCAACAGCAAAAGAGTTGAGCACAAGTGCTAAGAAGCACCAGGTGATTAGTATCAAGAGATACTAGGTGACTAGGTGACCAGTATGCCCTTTAAACTTGGGATCTTCAAGGTCTTGCAACTGTGGTTCGAGTCTTTCTCTCCTTGATTTGATGCTAGAGTAGCAAAAAAAACTCAGATTTGATCAAAGGCAAAGTTGATTGTGTTAGATAACATAAGTGCTAAAAGCACCAAATGAGTGTCAATGGACATTGTGCTTGTATCTTCTTGAAATGCTTACAAATCTTGTCAAGATCTTCCCTCCTTGCTGGTAAATCACTGGAATGCTTGTTGAAGATTGAGTGTTGAGACAGATTAGAGAGTCAATGACTTGATTTGAGCCAAAGGAGTGAGAGAAAAGAAGTGAAGCATGAGCTTGAAGCTTGATAGCTATGGCTACCCTCTTTAGGGTTTTGACAGGCGACTAATATGTTGTTCACAGCTGATTGAGGAGTGAGCCATTTGACACAAAACTTGATGAGAAGAAAGATCAAGTGTCAAGCTTCAAAAGCCTTATTTCATTCATCAACATCATTGCGCTGTAGGTTGAATGGACGGTACGAACAAAGAAGGCGCAAAAAATGGCAGCGGGCTGATATAGGCGCAATGCTGAAGCATATGTTGGGCAATGTCACACTAGAAGTGATAGGTAGGAGTGTCTGGAGCAGAGGAAGAGTTCCCAAGAAGAAAATATGAGTTGAAACGGCCTGGATTGAGAGATTCAAGCCCTCCATTGAGGGTGGGTGGCTATGGAGGTAGGTGAGAAATTCATGGGAAAGTGGAGGGAGCTAGAAATTCAAATTGGAATGACCCAATCAGTGGCCTAATGACTCATTAACTTGAGACCTGCTTTGATACCATGTTAAAATATTGAGGATGCATGCTAAGGAGGATCACTGATGAGCAAATAGACAATCATAATGAGACATAAACATTGACAAAGAAGAATAACTGATATTATCCAAGCATAATGCAAGTACAACTGAATCATATGAAAATGATTGATGTAATCAGTGTGGGGATGAGTGCCTTTTATAGGCTTATAGTAGGTGGTATTGGTAGGTGGAGAAAGGTGAAAAGTGACCATGGTATTCATCAACTCTGGTTTAATAAACCATGCATACATGACCTAGTCTAAGGCTTTATTTGCAGTATGTTTCTTTGCCTTATTTGTTCCATACAAAGAGGCCATGGAGATGCAGAGAGCACATTGGATAGCGCATTCAATCACTAACTCCCCTCTCCCATTCTTTCCCACATACTTGATCAAACTCCTGTAACACATCCCATCACTAGCTCCCCTCTCCCAATCTTTCCCACATACTCAATCAGACTCCTGTAACACATTCCATGACATTGTATATATATTGATTTATATATATCTGATTAGTTTTGGTCTTGTGAATCATTTCATGTTTGATAAAGTGTTTTCTAAAGTTTTATGAATCAACTCATGTTTGATAAAATGTTTTTTTTAAAAGCCCTGATCATTAGAGAAAAAAGAAAGTGTGTACCATGATCCATGTTGTGTCTTGCATAAGTGATCGATGTATATATTGTTCTGTATGAGAGCACGTCCATTTTATACTACTCAACATTGCATTTGCATGCACACGAGAGAGAGAGAGAGAGAGAGAGAGAGAGAGAGAGAGAGAGAGAGAGAGAGAGAGAGAGAGAGTGTGTGTGTGTGTGTGTGTGTGTGTGTGTGTAAGTGTGAGAGAGTGAGAGTGAGAGAATAAGCGTATGTTTGCATAAGGGCAAGAGAGAGTGAGAGAGCAAGTGTGTGTGTGTGTGTATGTGTGTGTGTGTGTGTGAGTGAAAGCGTATGTGCATATAAGAGAAAGAGAGACCAAATATGTGTAAGTGAGAGAGAGAGAGAGCAAGTGTGTGTGTGTCATCCGCATAATTTAAAAAAAACACGTTCGAGCATCGCTTAAGCGATGCCTTTTTTTAGTCGCTTAAGCGATGTTTGCTATCGCATATGCAACTTATAAGATGGCGTATAAGCGATGCCAAAACATCGCATATTGCATCCTTAAAGCGTGTCACAATGCAATGCACATGTAGCGACGTTTGGGCATCGCATTTGTGACACCCGTCACAACAATGCTAAAACCCCCTCCCCCCCTTGTAGTGTTGAGAACCTTTTGAGAGAGAGTTTAAATTTATAGATCTTGTCACTATTTGTGAGCACTAAACTCTGAACATGTTTCCATAAACTTGTATTCTCCTTGAAAAAGCACACAATCATTGATACATGTATGAATATTGTTATAATCTATGTCCAACTTTTGTAACACTTGTTGTTGCACATTATCATGAGACTTGAGTATCATGTTTCTAAATGGTAATAATACGTGACATTTTCATATCCTTTAATAAATCAAATACCTTGAAGAAATAAAAAATATTTTCTTATTTATACAATAAAAATAAAAGAGTATAGCATGTACTTAAACAACTTGGTCACACTTGCATCGCTCCATCCATACTTTGCTTGTATACTCAGAAGTATAAAGAGCATCGTTAAGCGAGATATCTGACGTCCATCATATAATGGTATGGATGTCTTCTCTCTCAATGGATCAAATAACTCAATATCCATCGGTAGTAATGTATCAATCATCCCCTCTATCATAAGTTCCAAGATTTGCAGAAGATCTAGAAGGTCCCTTATATATTTTATTGTTGAGGGTGTACTCAAAAAAGTTTCCTCTTTGAGGGTTTATCAGCTTGTGTATTCCTTTCATTGTATATCCACAAAATCTTCTTATCGATCGCAATAGATGCATTGCTTAGGATGGATATGGATATTTTTCATGCATGTTTAATATTGTTGAAAATTACTTCAATCAAAGTTTGATTACAAAGCATTATTAGTAAACACTTTTATCACTATTAACTCAAAGTCCAAGACCACTTAATCAACAATTTTTAGCTTAAAGTCACAAAGCGTCACATAAGGTCTATAGACAAGT
The DNA here is from genome assembly GCF_053477565.2 of Lygodium microphyllum. Lineage (NCBI taxonomy): Eukaryota > Viridiplantae > Streptophyta > Polypodiopsida > Schizaeales > Lygodiaceae > Lygodium > Lygodium microphyllum. The sequence continues at coordinate 12,081,306 of NC_141159.1, read as the reverse complement.
GATATTTTTATTGAATTGCAAGCTTATAATAAGTGCAAGGATACTGGATATATTGATTGAGATATGCCTATTGATCTCCAATATTGTGACTTTTATCATTGCCATTTCTTCTATTTAATGGATAATACATTTTTCTCTCTTAATTCATTGCTCCCTCTCTTCCTTCCTCTCTCTCTCTATCTATTTATATCTTCTCCCTTCTCTCTATTTCACACTTTCTCCCTCTCTCAATATCAGTCTCTCCCTCTTCATCTCTTTATTTCTATCTTCCTATTTTCCTCTCTATGCATCTAACTCTTTCTATCCCCCTCTATCCCTTTCCTTCTTTCTACCTCTCCCTCTCTCTTTATATCTATCCCTTTCCCTATCCCCCTATCCCTATCCCTCTCCCTTTTCCTATTTCTATCCCCCCTCTCTCTCTATCTCTTTTCTTGTAATGTCACCCCCCTCGGTGACCCCCATGCCTCCCCCATAGGAACTCCCCCCCCTTTAGATTTTTTAAATTAATTTTTCTGAAATTTTTTTACCCCCGTCTCTCTCCCCTTGCAGTGGGCACGTCGGGGAGAGAGAGAGGGAGTGAGGTGTCCAATGGGGGGGCACATCGGGGAGAGAGAGAGGAAGTGAGGTGTCCAATGGGCGGCGGACAGCTACACCCCCCCACCCCCCCCACCCCCCCCCCCCCCCCCCCCCCGGTCGTTCAGCCAGGACACCCTCCCCCGTGGTATGCAGTAATTGCGCGCCCAGCTCCTCCCCTGCTCCGTCAGGCCACCAGGACGCCAGCCGATGCCCCATCAACCTGTCCAACGGCCTAGCAGTACGGCCCCCTTTTTTTTCCGTGAATAGAAAAGAGAGGGAAGGAGAGAAAGAGGAGAGAGAGGAGAAGAAGAAGAGGGAGAGAAGAAGAATGAGAGAAGAAGGAGTGGGAGAGAGAAGAGAAGAAGAGGAGAGAGAGAGAAGGAAAGAAGAGGGAGAGAAGAAGAGAGAGGAGAAGAAGGAGAGGAAGAGAGAGTGGGAGAAGAGGGAGAGAAGAAGAAGGAGAGGGAGAGAGAAGGGAAGAAGAGGGAGAGAAGAAGGAATGGGAGAGAGAAGAGAAGAGGGAGAGAAGAGAAGAGAAAGAGAGAAGAGAGAGAGGGAAGAGAAGGAGAAAAGGGAAAGAAGGAGGAGAGCAAGGAGAGAAGGAGAGAAGAAGTGAAGGAAGGAGAGGGAGAGAAGAAGAGAAGTAGTGAGAGAGAAGGAGAAGAGGAGGGAGAAGAGAAGGAGAAGAGAAGGAGAAGAAGAAGGAGAAGAGGAGGGAGGAGAGAAGAAGAGAAGGAGAGGAAGAAGAAAGAGGGAGTAGAGGAAGAGAAGAAGAGAAAAGAAGAAGAAGAGAAGTAGTGAGAGAGAAGGAGAGGAGGAAGAGAAGAAGAAAAAGAGGAGAGGTAGAGAAGAAAAGGAGAGGAAGAAGAGAGAGGGAGTAGAGGAAGAGAAGAAGAGAAAAGAAGAAGAAGAGAAGTAGTGGGAGAGAGAGAGAGAGAAAGAAAGAGAGAAAGAAAGAGAGGGAGTGAGAGTTTGTGTAGCCTCGAGGAGTCACGTTCATGAAGCCAGCCTTTTGACGAAGGACCCCCCATCTAATGACCCTTCCTACCTGAGCCTATCGTCCTGAAAACCGTCGAGGTCCAGACCGTCCAGTCTCCGTGGGGCAAATGGCTCCCAAGAAGAAAATCGCGGGAAGCGTAGGTGCCAAAGCTACCGTTAGTACCGGTAATGCGGGAGAGGCGAGCGGAGTGGCCAACGCAGTAAATGCCCCTACGAACACGAATCAAACCCAGGTTCTTTAAGCTTATAATTAATTATGTATTATCTCATGTGAAGGAAATGAAAGGGTTAGCCACGTGCATGGAATAAGGGCGAGTCATAGGACTTTTGTTTACTCCAAGCGCTAGGTTGCATGTGTAGAGTACGGAATTCGTACAAGTTTGTAAGCATGAAATGATAGCTTTTACATGCATAAAATGATAAGGTTTTTGCATTGTTTCACATAAAATAATAGCTTTTAAACTAGTTCAGTGCATGAATAGTCACTTAGAATTCATGCTTCGCGATCATGACTAAAAGAAACACATGAAATGATAGTTTTTGATGGATAGAAAACAAGACCTTCATGAGATCCGATGCATTAGGAATAAGTATAATTGCCTGCAAATTGTTTTATTGATCTTGCCATGGACTATCGCAAACGGATACACTCCTAGCTTAATTGAAGCTGGTGACCTAACCCTAAATGGATTGTTGACCTAAGTTATGCTTGGTGGTTTGAAAAGGTTGAAAATCCCTTAAGCAAGTGTTTTGATACATCCAAGTTAAATTTTGATTGTGCATGCAATGGGATTGCGATGCCTTGAAGCAAGAGGTTGTGCATTCAATTGTTTGTTAATGTGGTTTTGGATGTTAACCCAAGTGGGGTGTGATTGATGATTGCATGGCCGGGTCTGAGATGACTGATTGCCATGGAAACAAAAGGGATGTTTTCCCTAGTAATTGTTTTTATGCTGGTTGTTTCAGCTGTGGTTGATTTTCTAAAGGGATAATTAAGGAAGGATGGCGCTAGCTACCCTTTCCCCCCTCTTTCCCCCCTCCCCCCCGCGAACGGCCAAACCCTAACAAAGGGGGTTATGAATCCGTGTCGAGAATGTGGACCGAACCCGCCACGAGAGGTCTCTCCGTGGAAATTACTTGGCATAGGAGGACGCTTGGGTGCCAGTGGGGGCTCTGGCCGTAAATCCCAATGCCTCCAGGCCCTACACAAGTGTTCTACGTGACTTGAGATGGGATCTCGAGGCCTTGATACTAGTTACAAGGCGGAATCTTGGTAGGATAAACCTTTGGGTTTTATTGCCGAAAGACGGAAGGATTTTTCTGTGGAGGCAGAAAGGAACACTTAATTCTCCTATATGGGCAGGAGACAAACATTAATCTTAAGATAAGTTAAGGAAGTGTTTTATCTTGTCTTTGTGTCAGTGGTCTAAATTACATGAAGGAACCTATGATTAATGGGTTAATTAAGGAAGCTGCTTTTATATGCCAAACATAATGTGGTAGGTAATTAGATAACTAAAACAACCCCTCCCCCCTCCCCGAGGGAAGCGTGGTGGATGTGACCAATGGGTCTATCCTACGGAATGGTCTCAGTTAGTCGAGAGCTTTCCTCAAAGGAAATGTTAACGAGAAATGTTAGGGAAGTCGATCTATGACCCTAGACAATGTTGGCTAGGAACCCGGACCTTAGGTCGATCCTAGTGGGAATGGCCAGATAAGTTCCCTTGCGAGGCAGACTTGAGAGACCCTAGTTGGCAAACCCTGTGTCATTCCTTGGGAGTGCCGGGCGGCGTCTTCTAGATATATCTCTCGATGGACTGCTAAGACGTGTCCCGCGATTTGAGAAGCGGGCACGTTACATTTCTTCCCTTATCTTTATGTCTCCTTCCCTTCCTATCTATCTCTTTCTACCTCTCTCTCCCTTTATCCCTCTCCCTCTCTCTCTCTCTCTCTCTCTCTCTATTTTTATATATATCTCTCTCTATCTCTTTACCTCTCTCTCTCTCTCTCTCTTTTATCTCTCCCTCTCTAGCCTCTCTCTATTTCTCTATCTCTCCCTCCCTTCTCCTCCCTCTTTCTATTTTCCTCTCTACCTCTCTCCCTCCCCCCCTCTATTTTCCTTCCTTTTCTTTTATCTCTCCCTCCCTTTACTTCTCTCTCTCCCTTCCTCTTCTTTATCTCTATTCTTCCCTCTCTTTCTCTTTTTTCATTCCCTCTCTCTATTTTCTTTATTTCTCTGTCCTCCCCTCTCTATCTATCTCTTTCTCTTTCTATTTAGTTTTATCTCTCTCTCCTTAACTTCTCTCTATTTCTCTCTCCCCCTCCTCTCTATTTTTCTCTCTCCCTCTCTTTATTTCTCTCTTTCCATATATATTTCTCTCCCTCTCTCCATTTTTCCTCCTTTTGTTTATTTTTTATTTTCTCTCTCTTCCTCTCTTCTTCTGTTTCTATTTCTTTTTTTTCTTATTTCTCTCTTTATCTCTCTCTCTCTCTCTCTCTCTATTTTCTTTACTTCTCTCTCTTTCCCTCTCTTTATTTTTTCCTCCTTTTTAAAATCTCTCTCTCTCTCTCTCTCTCTAATATGCATATCATAGCTTTTTTAAACTTTTTCACTCTCCTTTTCTCCCCCCTCTCTCTCTCTACACACACACACATTCTCTCCCTCTCTTCCTCCCAGGAGAAGAAAAATAAAAAAGAGAGAAGAGACAATGCACTTACCTAAAAGCTCAAAGAAGAATCTTTATGTTTTCCTTGTTCTCCTTCTTCTCCTTTGCAACTTTTCTCCTTCTCTTCGATGCTCCTATCCTCATTCTTCATAAAAGATAGTGGTAGTGGTAACAATGGTGGTCCCTCCTCTCTCTCTCCCTTGATTTGAGCACTCTCTCTCTCTCTCTCTCTCTCTCTCTCTCTCTCTCTCTCTCATTATAAGTTCCCTGTATAATGCCATGCCTGGGTTTTGGCACTTTTTTTCTTAGTAACCCATCGCTATTGGTGTCCTAATATACATCACAAAAAAAAGCATCAATATATGTGTCATAAAGCATTGCTATGTGTAGTGATGCATATAGAGATATAATAGTGGCACTTTTAGCGACACCGTTAAATCTCATAAAAATTTATCATTGCTATGCTTTCCTTTCCTTGTAGTGTATCATGTGAATCTCTTGTTGCATGAAGCATATCCTAGCATACGAAATGCCATTATTATTAGTAACATTGGTGCAATGATAATATTCAATCATTCTCGTGGGAGAAATATCTAAGTCAACAAACATATTCAATCAAATATCATAGATAATTATTAATAAATTTAAAATATGTATATAATTTTATTTTTACTAGACTAATGGCTAAATGCGTGTGAGGCAAAAGAAGAAGTAATTGTCAATATATGTATAGGTTATCAAATTTATATATTGTTGTAAGCTCCATGTGTGTAGAATATGCATGCTATAATAAACTCATTGTGAATAGAAATCATTATTAAATGTGTGTCTCTTTGAGAAATGGTCATAATGGATCCTTTAGATATATAGTTTAGGCTTGACCCTATTGAGGTTAATCTTCCAATCCCTATATGTTAGTGTGTGCGACATCTCTATTTATTATATTTGTATGCATTCAAATTCAAAATCTAGATTATATTTTTTATATCAATCTTCCATGAATCCTCTTACTATAAAAAATATGTTTTTGAACCCCAAATTTGCAAAATATCATGAAGACATGGATGTGAAGCACCAATAAAATCTAGGTGTGGAACATCTAGTGAATTTAAGTAACAAGATTTTCAAAGGCACGAATGTGCATACGTCAAGAGGAAACGGTGCTATGATATTTCATCTAGATATATACAAATTTCAGGGGGTCTCTAAACGGAATGTGAGAGTTGATACATGAGGCGGACGGTTGAGACAAAAGGACGTGAGGGGGCTCTCTCTCTCTCTCATATGCGTCGTGCACAGATTGATAGTACGCAATATGCATCCGGCTATTCGTGGTGGTAAAGTAGGACGGGCCCACAGCCCTCTGGAATACAAGCGCCACGACCATGCCTTACCCGAACCCCCTCCCGAGGTAATCCTCTCTCGTACCCATCTGATTGTGACGTCCTGCTTATTATATCACCGTAGGTATCTGCGTTTCAATTTATCCAACGACGCTTATCAGATTTCCAGATTATCTTGCGCGCATAATATAAGAATAATCAATCAAATAAGTACTATGATAAGCCCATCGCTCCCAGTGGTTGTTTATAGACAACGTGTCTCATTTCTCTGGGATCACTAGCCGTTAATTACTTTTTGGGGGCTCAGCGCAGGCCAAAGCAGCTCGCGAGTGGGTGGTGCACGAGATGCTGACGCCGGACCTCTCCGGAACCCGCCAGCCCAAATGGAACATCACCACCGAGTTGGACACTGCCCCCAGGTGCCCCCCTCACGTCTTTATGGCTTGATACAAATCTAATATATCAAGATACTAGATTTATCGAAGATTGAATTTTTTTTCATTTTCCTTCCACTTGATATGGACAAAACTTCTTTTCACCCACTTTGGGTAAATAAGTTTTTTCACATTAAAATCTCAAGTTCTCATTAGAAATCATAAACGTTATGACATACACTTATGCATTTCACTTTGCATTCAAGTTCATTTTTTAGGCAGAGTTATAGCTATTTTTACACCCCTTATGATATCATATTTAAAGACCTTAAATGCTATATAGACACATGCATATACATACCTCCTTGATGCTCTATGATTAGATTCTTCTTTTCTCTCTTTTTTTTTCCCTCAAATCCCATGTCTCACATATTTTTTCACCTTATATATGTGCTTGTGATACACATGTATGTGTATGTATAGGCATGTGTTGGTGCATGGATGTATGTGTTTACATGTGTTTATATGTATCTATATATATGCATGTTTATTATAAGTTTGTGCATGGATGTATTTGTTTGCATGTGTTTATATGTATCTATATATGTGCATGTTTATAAGTTTGTATCTAGTCTCTCTTCTCTCCTTAATTTCCTCTCTTCTTCCTTCCATGAAGGAAATTCATCTCTATAATTATTGTCGAAATATTGGGGACAGTGAACGAGTGCTTGCGACTCCTCCCAAATTTTTTCAGATCGTGTACCATATGGTGCCCACCTGTGCATTACACGACCCTGACTGCTCACATCTGGGATCTCATTTGCATAATCCACCCGCTCATGCACGCATGTCTACCTACCTATGTGTGTATAATTTAATAATATAGTATTGTATTTTTATAAATATAAGATGAATATAAATAATATACTTATATATAAGGTATATTTATTAAATATAATATTAAATAAATATAATTTTCTATATATAATATTAAATATATTTTTATATTACATTATATTATTATTATTATATATAGTATATATTAAATACTTTTTATTAATTGTAATATTAGATAAATATATTTTTCACATACGTTATCGGAGCATGTCTTGCTTGATCATCTAGTTCCTAGGCCAATAGGGTCATGGTCTTGTTGGGTTAGCTAGGTGGAGAATGCTAATTATCAGAATTGGATTTAGTTTTCTATTTTGGGAGACAAATGCACATGAGAATAGATCAACTGAAGTTGAATGTGTTTGTCAATGTAGTTGACGTGACAATTGGTCAGATGCTTAAAAGTGCTTCCCAAGAGAATCTCGACACCTACTCCTTTAACAGTGGGAAGAGCATCAAAGAGGAATGGAATGGTGCTGTGTCAATTGTGATTGTGAGCTTGCATCAATTCAACAAAGAGTATGGTTGTCCTCCATAAGGGTTAAGCCTTGCATTGGTAGGCTATAATGCAAGTTGCCCTAGGTTCTTCCAATAGAGATATGGCAAGGTATTATAATTAGATCCCTCATCAATGAGATGATTGGTTGTTATTGGTCGGTAGCAACAAGGAGATTCCAAAGATATGCAACTGGGATGAGAGACTCATCCTCTAACTCAATGCTATTAATGATCATGCTTTCTCAGCACAGGTGAAGAGATGTGCTAGCTTTGCTTATACTATACATAGAACAAATTTTGTTCTATGCGTGGCACAAGAACATCTATATTTACCATTGGTGGCTCATGCAAAGGGTTTCTGGGTGGGTATTACTTCCAAATTCTTTTGACATCGAAGTGGACAATGGGTTGGCCATCTAGAGATTCTACTATACATTCTTGGTTCTATTGATCATGCAAACACAAAAAGGTCCAAGGTCTCATAATGTGAGTTTCTTCTTGTGTCTTTCAATTAAACAAAGTAGGACAAGGCCCCCTATTGAAAGAGTATTGCTTGATATGCTTATTAAACTAGGCTTTTTGTTTAACCTTTTCTTCAACAAGTAGGGCATGAGTGGCTAGCAGTTGTGTTTTAGTCAATTGTTCCAACTTAAGCAAGTAAATTGCTATGCTTTAGTGCCTTCCTAATGATCTTGAATAGTGATTTATAGACTATTGATTAAGAATTCTATAGGCATGAGGAGATAAGAGCTATATGTCAAATGAAACAAAGCTTATAAGTTGTGTGATATGTCTTGAGAGTTGTTGTGAGCTTGTGATTCTAGTTAGATCATGAACCAAAAATAGTCTTGGTCAAGACACTCACGACGACTTTGTTGGTAGCTTTAGCCTTGATGGGCTTGAGAATAGTATTGGCTAGATTTTTTAATGGATGATGAGGAATGTGGATTTAAGGTGATGGATTAACTTTTTTGGGAAGTGTGTCCCTTGATCACTAACTATTCCTATGGGGCATTGAAATTGTGAGATGACTTGTCCCCAAAGAAACCTAGTAGTGTTTCATGTGTTATTTTTATAGGTTGCTTATGCTTCTACCCATTTAATCATGTAGTTGGTTGCTACGATGATGTATCAAGCCTATGATTATTGAGAAATTGGGCTGATTGGTCCCATGAAATCTATACCCTAATTTTCAAAAAGTTGGTTGGAAATAACTAATGCGAGCTCCATTTTGTCATTGCAAGTGGGCAATTTGATGTGTTTGCACTCTTTGTAGTGTTTAGCAAAGCAGCTAGCATCCTTGAATAGTGTGGGCCACCAGAGTTGAGCTTGAAGCACCTTCTTGGCCATGGTGGCTACATCAAAGTGTCCTCCGAAAATACTTCTATCTCATGCTCACACACACATCTTTTGAGAAGTCTGACATTTCCTAAGCAATACAATTGACTAATGATCAATATGGTCTGGTTTTGATTAAAACGTGGGTGAGACATGCCCTTTGATTTGGGCATTCTAGAAGGCCAGATTCAAGAATGTATCCTATGCCATCAACCCAATGGGGCATGAGATGAGCCTTGAAGAGCTTCATAGTTAATGTGAAGTAGATGAGCATCAAGAAGTTAATTGTCAACTCCTGTGGCCTTGCAACCACTAGTTACTCGTGAAAAGTGATCAGCCATGAAATGTTATTTTTCTTTTCTTACAACGATGCAAAAATCAAATTCTAACAATAAAAGAAGCCATCTAGCAATGTGTCCAGTAGCATAGGGCTGGCTTGTTTACAAGATATAACAAGACTTGATGGTCCGTAAGAAAGGTAAATGACCTATATAGGTAATAAATAATGGCAAAACTTCTTCAGTGTGTATACCATAGCTAAACCTTCTTGTTTAGCAGTGGAATGATTCATTTTGACTTTAGTGTATTATCAATTAGTGAAGCTTATGGTGGGGAAGTGATGTTATGTTTTGCCACACTGGCACAATACCATCCCAATTGTAACTTTGGAGGCATCTATGCACATGAGAAAAAATCGACCACTCAGAGGCTAGTAAGATAGGTGCTATCATGAGAGCCTTTTTAGATGCTTCATAAGAGTCTTGAGACTCCTCGGTCCACTTCTAGGATACTAGTAGCTTGTACAAAGGTCAAGGGACGACTGCATAACCAAGGACAAAGCCAAATAGTACCCAGTGTGCCGGAGAAAGCATTACAGTTCGTGGTTGATGGGGGGTGGTAGATTGATGATAACCCTCACCTTAGTAGTGTCTATTTCAATGCCATTTTTGGATATGGCATTGCCCAAGTTGATGCCATAGTTTACCCAAAATTGACACTTACGAGGATTAAGGGATAGCTTATATATTGCCAACATCTTTTAAAGATAAGTTGGAGTTTCTCAAGATAATCCTTCCAATTAGAGTACACACATAAATCATCAATAAATACCTCAAGCCGTTTCCTAAGCATGTCTTTAAAAATGGTACACATTAGTATCTTTGGAACTTCACAAGTGCATTAATCAATTCAAAGGGCATGATCATATAGGCAAAGATTCCCCATTTTGTTGCAATAGGTATTTTAGATCAATCATCCAGGTAGACTTGGACTTGATTGTAACTTGAAAATCCATCTAGGAAGCTACATGCCTCCTTCCTTGCTACTCATTCTATCATATAATGAGTATAAGGAAAGTCTAATAAACCACCCCTTTTTAGCGTGATCCATAAGAACCCAACCCCCCCCCTAAATATAGTTTTTTTCAACAATTTCATTTCAAAATTTTTATCTCCTCCCCTCTTGTCAACGCCAAACAGGTGGCCAGAGGGGAAGAGGAGAAGATAAGGAAGATGATGATGACGAGGGGGAAGGCCATGTGGCCTTCCACCCCTTGGCTCCCTCGACTAGTCTGCAGCCTAAAAGGGAGGTTGAGAAGCCCGCCGCCATGCACCATGATGACAAGTAGTGCGTGGGGTGGGACACCACCACTCCACTTCCTCCCCACCTCCCCCCGTTATAACCCCCCTCCCCCCCCCCAATCGAAGGAGAGAAGAGCACCTTGGCATGCTAACAGAGAGAGAGAGGGAGAGAGAAAGAACCTTTGAGAAGGTTCTTCTTTTTTCCCCTCTGTACAAGGTGACCACATGCACCTTCCCTTTTCCTTTTTCTCGTGAGCTTATTCCCTACCCCATGAGCTTATTTTTCCACCAATAGCCCCCCCTCTATTTGAGCAAGAGGCTGTTGAAGTTCCTACGAGAGTTGCCCCAAAGAGAAAGGAAGATCGAGAATGGCCCCCAAGCGGACAATGTCACGTGCAGGTGCCAATCCCACAACCAACAATGAAGCTTTGGGCGAGGGCATCATTGTCAATCCAACTACGGTACTTGACAAAAGTAATATATTTCCAAATTGATAGATGATTGCTTTGATTTCCCCATGAGATACGTTAGGTCCCAAACTATACTACATGAGAATAGTTTATAGAAAAGGATAAACTTCATCTCAAATATTCAAAATATTGAGTTTTCAAAATGCATGTATTAGGAGAAGTTAATCGCATCTAGATGTTATGCGACAAATTCATACATAGCATGAAAAACATATAAGGTTTTTGACTCCCTCTTCTTGCAAATTAGTAGTTATGTTTTCGCCACATTGAACGTATATGTTGCAGCTTGCACACTTGATGGATTGCATGGTAGGCAACCTAGTCTAAAAGAATTTCATCTTAGAAACTCTAGGCCTTTGCCTAACCTCCTGCTAATATCACGAATTGATAAGCTCATGATAGATTGGGATCTTGATGATGTGCATAGTTAGTATAAGAAAAGATCCTAAGGATTAAAACTAAGATGCCTTGAGATTTGTCTTATAACTACTATGTTCATAAATCCAACTCAGGGTTAGACTAGATACAAACAACAACTTCAGGCCTCAAAGGCGAGTGGAGAGCCCAAGAATTAGGAAACCCTAAGTCAAAAAGGAAGACCGATGCTTTTATACTTGTTAGGAAGAAGGTTGGGTTGTCAATCAATGTAAGTGATCAATAGAACTTACATCTTGTACAATTGTATGAGACCTTAACATATGCCTTAGTCGAAGGAATGGAGTTAAGTAAATTTTGTATAGTATCGCTCTTAGATCCCAAGGGGAAGAGCGAATATGCAGATGAAAATGTTATCGCGTCTATTCTTACATTGTTTGGAAAAATACAATTGGTTTTGTTGGCTGATCAAACAACATTCTAAATACTTTTACATTCAACTGATTGTTGGATTGTCATTTGGATTATTATTCCAAGTGCTTGTGATTGATGGCAAATTCATGGGAGGGATCTGTGATGACAAATTGCCATGGGGATAAAGGAATGTTTTCTTGGAAGATGATATAAGGGCTGACTGCCTTGGCTATGCTTGATTCTTAAATAAATTAATTAAGGAAAGGTTCTTTGCATGGGTGGATCACCTCCATAATCACACCGCGGATCAACCCGAAAAGGGCACAACTTGATTCATGGGCTAAAGATTGAGTGGTGAAAAGGCCAACCACGGGAATAATGTTTCACTCCCAAGTAGCTTGCAGCTTAGGTGGAGCTCTAGACACCTCCTGCCAAGTCTGGAATGGAGTTAAAGACCTCTGTGGCTCCAACGTCTATAGCATTAGAAGATCTTATTCTAGATAAAGGATGGAAATTGTGATGCCTTATGACTTGGACCAGCTACTTTTGTAGGAAAAAAGGGACATGTAATTTCTCTTGTATGGGCAAGAGACAAATATTAACTTGAAGATAAGTTAAGGAACTTGTTTGTCAAAATGACTCCTTGCTCTGTATTTATGTTTATGCTATAAATTATGTCAACAAACCTTGTTCCCTAAAAGTCTTAATTAAGTTGATTTTAAATGTCACACGTAAATGTGGTAGGACCTAATTAAATAACTAAAGAATGCCTATTGAGAGAAGTGGGTGGGCAGAACCTCGACGGGTCTGCCCTATGGCAGGGTGGTCCCAGAGAACTGGGAGGCTTCTCACAAGGTTTTACTAACGTCCGACCCTTAGTAATTGTTAGGTTAGAACCCTGATTCATGCCGTTTTAGGGGATCGGAATGGGACTATGCCCTACAGGTAGAGAGGTTGAGCGACACATCCCTCTCATTTTCCATTCTCTTTGAACCAAGTGCAGCATGGATCTACTTTGAATTGGGTATCTTTGCGTAAAGTACGATGTCCAAGACTCGGAATGCTATTAGGAGACCTTGACCACTAGGAACCCAAATTTCAGGTCGATCCCAATGGGTTCACCGTGAACGTTCCATTGCAAGGTGGACTCGAGAAACCCTAGGCGACAAACCCCATGACATTCCATGGGAGTGCTAGGTTGTGAAGCTTAGATTCATCTCACGATGGACTGCTAAAAACATGCTTGGACAGAGCCAGGCACGTTATAGTTGGTATCAAAGCAAAACTTTGTAATGATATGTGATTGATTAATGTATGGTTCATAGACATATCCTAAACAAAATAACCTAAGTGGTATGGTTTGATTGTCAAGCACCTTCTACACCCACGAAGGCTGACATGCAAGAGAAAAAAATCATTCTCAAGCAGATTAAGGCACCCAAGTTTTGTGGAAAAGGAATAGACGTCGCAACACAGGCAGAAATATGGATTGAGTCGATGAATGATTATTTCTCTGTTGTAGGAACTGCTTCTACCAGTCAAGCAATGATAGCCAAACGTAAGTTAGTTGGCTAGGCTCAGATATGGTGGAAGCAATGGTGCAAAGATCAAGGTATATCTGAAGTCGTTGTCACTTGGGTTTAGGTGAAAGATGTTGTACGTGGACGATACCTTCTGCCAATCTACCAGACTTTGAGGATGAATGAATTCTTTAATCTCAAGCAGCTGGAATTAACCTTGGAAGTCTACTACTCAAAGTTTGTAACCCTACTAAAATATGCAACACCTAAGGATATTGCACAGCAAGTATCCAAGTTTTTCCATGGCCTAAACACTCCTCTGAACCACCATCTTGAAGTACATCCAACGGACTTACAAGATGCATTAGTTCGAGTAAAGCCAATCATCCAAGAACTTAAATCGGGAAATTGTGACAAAGATGATTCTCGAGATCAGGACGAGATGCTACATGTGCGGAGAGATAGGGCATATCCATAAGAGATGTCCCAACCGTCAATGCTTCCAGTGAAATGAGCTAGGGCATGTCCAAGCAGACTACCCTGACTTAAGTCTATAAGATATTGAGCCTCCAAGGAAACAAATCTACACAAGTGTAGTCTTTAGATATATAGAGGAATCAGATGAAGACGAAGACTTAGAACTCACTACACCTCTTCAAGATGATTAGAAATCCTAGAAAAATTTTAATAACATGTAATATAACTTGTATTGAAATAAACCTTACTCTTGTAACTATAGTTAACTTGAGTAATATGAGTTGCATCAATTTTGAACCTAGAACTTACAAGTGATCAAAGATACTTTAGCAAGGAACGACAGTTATAACTTACAATGAATTTCTCTTTCTCAACTAATATAGATTAGGTATTACTAGCATGTTGAAGCTTGGGAGTGTTCTTTAGTATTACAACCAAAGCCAATTGTCCATGGATCTCAGTCCAGATCTAAAAAGAGGACAATTTGGAAACAGAGTGTCCAAGATAAAGGACCACTTCGGTTGCTAAAAGGATCCTAGGGCAATTTTGTCTAAAGAAGAAAATCCTGCCAAAGACAACTAAGAATCTTGTGATCCCAAGTGATAAAGCTTTGCGTTGTTTCTATTGCAAGGAGCTAGGTCATTTCAAAAGGGAATGTCCAAAGCACCCTAAACACTAATGCTCCTAGTGCCACAACATTGGACATATCCATGTGAATTGTCCCAACAGGACTCAAAGAGAACTTGAACTTACAAGAAATAAAGTTGTACAAGCCTCAGTGATCCAGAATCTACTAGGAAATTATCAGGCAGTTAGAAAAAAGCCTAGAAGATATTTATGAGATGTAACTACAATAACTTTTCTCTTCTAATCTAGACTCAGATATATCAAATACAATAAGTTATTGTTTATGAGTGGTCAGAGTGTTGCAACGAATGCGTGATGGGTCCTACCCCACAAGTTCCAAAATGAAACCCACAATTTCTTTTGAGAGGACATCTTGAGTTCTCTAAGGGGGAGAGGATGTAATACCCCCCCTCCCCTAAATAATAATTTTTTTCAACAATTTCATTTCAAATTTTTTTATCTCCTCCTCCTTGTCGATGCCAAATAGGTGGTGCCCCCCCCCCCCCCCTAAATATAATTTTTTTCAACAATTTCATTTCAAAATTTTTTATCTCCTCCTCCTTGTCGATGCCAAATAGGTGGTGGGGGGAAGGGGGGGGGGGGGGGGGGGGGGGAAAGAGGAGAAGATAAGGAAGAGGATGATGATGAGGGGGGAGGCCATGTGGCCTACCACCCCTGGCTCCCTTGACTAGTCCGCAGCCTAAAAGGGAGGCTAAGAAGCCCGCTACCATGCACCATGATGACAAGTGGTGGGTGGGGTTGGACACCACCACCACCGCCACCCCTTTGCTTCCTCCCCACCTCCCCCGATTATAAACCCTCCCCCCCCCCCCATTGAAGGATGCCTTGGCACGCTAACAGAGAGAGAGAGAGGAGAAGAGAGAGAACCTTCTAGAAGGTTCTTGTTTTTCCCCTCCTTAGAGGGTAATCACACACAGCTTATTCCTTACCCCGCGAGCTTATTTTCCCACCAATTGTCCCCCTCTATTCGAGCAAGAGGCTGCTAAATTTCCTATGGGAGTTGCTCCAAAAAGAAAGAAAGATCGAGACTATCCCCCAAGCAGAGAATGTAACATGTGGGTGGCAATCCCACAACCAACAACGAAGCTTTAAGCGAGGGCATCACTGTCAATCCAACTATGGTACTTGACATAAGTACTATATTTCCAAATTGATAGATGCATTTTTATTCCCGCATGAGATACGTTAGGTCGTATGAGAATAGTTTATAGAAAATGATAAACTTCATCTCAAATATTCGAAAGATTGAGTTTTCAAAATGCATGTATCAGGAGAAGTTAATCACATCTAGATGCTATGTGGAAAATTCATACGTAGCATGAAAATCATATAAGGTTATTGATTCCCTCTTCTTGCAAATTAATAGTTATGTTTCCGTCACATTGAAGGTATATGTTGCAGCTTGCACGCTTGATGGATTGCATGGTAGGCAACCTAGTCTAAAAGAATTTCATCTTAGAAACTCTAGGCCTTTGCCAAGCTCTTGCTAATATCACGAACTGATAGCTCACGATAGATTGGGATATTGATGATTTGCATAGTTAGTACAAGTAAAGATCCTAAGGATTAAAACTAAGATGCATTGAGATCTATCTAATAACTACTATGTTTATCAATTCAACTCTGGGTTAGGCTGCAAACAATAACTCTAGGCCTCAAAGGCAAGTGGAGAGCCCAAGGATTAGAAAAACCTAAGTCAAAGAAAAACTGATACTTTTATACTTGTTAGGAAGAAGGTTGGGTTATCGATTAATGTAAGTGATCAATAGAACTTACATCTTGTATAGTTGTATGAGACCTTAACATATGCCTTAGCCGAAGGAAGGGAGTGTTAAGTAAAATTTTGCATAATATTACTCTTAGATCCCAAGGGGGAGAGCGAATATGCAGATGAAAATGTTATCGCATCTATTCTTGCATTGTTTGAAAAAATACAACTGGTTTTGTTGGTTGATCAAACATCCTAAATACTTTTGCATTCAAGTGATTATTGGATTGTCATTTGGATGATTATTCCAAGTGCTTGTGATTGATGGTAAATTCATGGTGGGGGTCTATGATGCCAAATTGCCATGGGGATAAAAGGAATATTTTCTTGGAAAATGATATTAGGGCTGACTTCCTTAGATATGCTTGATTCTTAAATGAATCAATCAAGGAAAGGATATTTGCATGGGTGAATCACCTCCATGATCGCACCACAGATCAACTCGAAAAAGGCACTGCTCGATTCATGGGGCGAAGGTCGAGTGGTAAAAAGGCCAACCATGGAAATAATGTTTCACTCCTAGGCAACTTGTAGGTTAAGTGGAGCTCTGGACATCCATTTCCAAGTCCGGAATTGAGTTGAAGACCTCTGTGGCCCCAACATCTGTGGAAGTGGAAGATCCTATTCTAGATAAATGATGGAAATTGTAGTGCCATGTGATTTGGACCAATTACTTCTGCAAGGTAAAAGGGACATATAATTTCTCTTGTATGGGCTGGAGACAAAGATTAACTTGAAGATAAGTTAAGGAACTTGTTTATCAAAAGGAATTCTTGCTCTGTATTTGTGTCTATGCTATAAATTACATGAACAAACCCTCTTCCTTTGAAAGGCTTAATTAAGGAAGATGATTTTAAATGTCACACATAAACATGGTAGGACCTAATTAAATAACTAAAGAACGCCTATTGAGGGAAGCAGGTGTGTGGAACCCTCAACGAGTCCGCCTTACGGCAAGATGGTCTTAGAGAACTGGGAGGCTTCTCGCAAGGTTTTTGACCCTTAGTAATTGTTAGGTTAGAACCCCGATTCGTGCCGTTTTAGGGGACCGGAATGGGATTATGCCCTATGGGTAGAGAGGCTGAGCGGTGCATCCCTCTCGTTTCCCATTCTCTTTGAACCAAGTGTGGCATGGATCTGCTTTGGATTAGGTATCTCTGCATTTTGTAGGATGTCCATGCGAGAACGCTGTTAGGAGACCTTGACCACTAAGAACCCAAACTTCAGGTCAATCCTAGTGGGTTTGTTGGTCGCAAACGTTTCGTTGTGAGGCAGACTTGAGAAACCCTAGGCGACAAACCCCGTGACATTCCATGGGAGTGATAGGCAATAACACTTAGATTTGTCTCTCGATGGACCGCTAAAAACGTGCTTGGACAGCCGATAGGCAAGCACATTACAGAAAGGGGTACTAATCTCTCATGATAGCTACTTTCAACTTTTTGTAGTTGATGTATACTCAGATCTTACCCTTTTTCTTGAGTACCCACTCGATATGTTTAATTTCACAAACGAATGTAGCCTTTTGAAGCTTCTCAATTTCCTCTTTCATATGATGTGCATAGTGTGGATTCATTGGATAAAGCTAGTGTTTTACATGCTTAGCATTTGGTTTGATAAATAGGTCTATGAAAGGGACAAATGATTAAATAATATGAAGATGGAAACAATGTGGAGAATAAGGTGATAGTGGTGAAGATGAGTGGTGTAGAAACAAGGTATGTTTGAGATCAAGAAGCAGTTTTGAAATACTTTCTCTCACAACCCACCCTTTGTCCAAAGCAACCAAGATAGCTAGTAATACTACAAAGCTATGAATTTGATATTTTATATATGGTGGAAAAAGATAATGTTGTGGCAAATGCCTCGCATATATAATGGCATGACAACATCCAACTATTTAGAAATACATTAGAAGACTAATCTTCTTAAGACCTTTGCAATATACCAAATAATGGTATTCTTACTCATTCACAAGCAAATAGGTATGGATAGTATGACAATCTTATGACGTGCCCGCCTGTCCAAGCACGTGTTAGCAGTCCATCGAGAAGCGAATCCTAAGTGTCGCCACTCGGCACTCCCTTGGGATGTCACAAGGTTTGTCGGTTAGGGTTTCCCGAGTCCGCCTCGCAATGGAATGTTCGTGGCCGAACCCACTAGGATCGACCTGAAACTTGAGTCCCTATTGGTCAAGGTCTTCTGACAGCATTCTAGCATCGAGACCTGGGCATTCCACTTTACACAGAGCTACCCAATCCGAAGCAGATCTATATCGCACTTGTTCAAGGAGAATGAGAAATGAGAGGGATGCACCGCTCAACCCCTTTGCCTATAGGGCATATTCCCATTTCAGTCCCCTAAAACGGTATGAATCAGGTACTAACCCATGCTACCTAAAGGTCGAATGACAGTAAAATCTTGTGAGAAGCCTCATTGTTCTCTGGGACTACTCTTCCATAGGATAGACACATCGAGGGTTCTGCCCACCCGCTTCCCTTAATAGGCGTACTTTAGTTATCTAATTAATCCTATCACATTTATGTATGACATGTAAAAGCAGCTTCGTTAATTAAGCATCTTAGGGAATAAGGTTCGTTCACCTAATCTTATGGCACTGACACAAAAAAAAATTCAACCCGGTTCCTTGGAAATAAACTTAATTAGCATTTTATCAGAGATACAAGTCTTGTTCAAAAGAAACAATATCCACAATCCGTGAGAATGCACTTTATTTCCTCCAAGATTCCACCTTGCACTAGTAAAAAGGGCCCTCGAGAATCTATCTCAAGTTACACAGATCATTTGAGTAGGACCCAGAGAGGTAGGGAATTTACAGCCAGAGTCCCCCTAGCATCCAAGCATCCTCCTACATTCAAACCAACCTGTAGAGAGACATCTCGTAGCGGGTTTGGTCCACGTTCCCATCACGGCTATTTAGAACCCCCTTGGCTAGGGTTGGCGGCTAGCTGGGGATGGTTTGGTGCACTCTCCAAAAGTTCAACCTAATTCATTATTCCCATTTCTTTTATGAGCTTGGGGTTATATAATCTTTTACAAGCGGTGTTCCTAAACTTACAAGCACAAACAATGGTGTAGGTGAGAGTGCTCCAGACATCTGCTAAGATGGGGTTTCTATCTTTGATGCTTAGCATTTGTCCTTCTTGCCTTGGCGGCAATTTTCAATATCCTCCAGTGGATAGGGAATGCCTTCTTTCCGACCCCACTCCTCTGTGATATGAGCGAGCAATTATGCAATTGGATCTATAACCGATAGTTCTTAGATGGTAGCTGTCTTAGCTTGCTAGCCTTTTAATCCAAGGTTCTTGTCTTGAAAAAAACAATACTCAAACTCTCTTGTATTAACATTGGATTGTGTCATGGTTAAAGGTGATATCTTCAAGGTTGTTTCAGCTTTATCAAGGGATGTAGAATAGAGACCAATGAGTGTTTTGCTTGTCTCAAGGTTCCCCTATGAAGTAACAATAGATTGGCTCAATTATCTTTAATCCCTAAATAAGTCAAGTTAAGCCCTATCCTTGCGTATATAGGGTTCATTTTATTGAACGGCGCTGAGCAATTTCAACATTTCATATGCGTGACTTACAACTGTCTTTAAGATGAATCCCTAACAGTGCAACTGAAACTGACCATGATGCTACCCAATCTAGATGTGTGTCTTTCCTAAGACGATGATGCAATGTGAGGCTTTTGCTCTCGGGAATTCATTTCAACGCACTTATGCAAAACATAAATAGAGACTTGTATTTTTCTTTTGACTGGGGGACATGAAGTTATTGGGCCTAATGCAAATGCGAACCACTTCCCTCTAAAGGTTTATAGGAGCCTAATACCTGGCTTAGTATTGCAATGACCTAAATATACTTAACCGTTATCGTAGCAACTCACGATCCTCAAGTACTTGATTCAAGCCTTTAATCCTACCTTTCCAATTTCACAAATTTTGCGATGCAAAAAAGTACGATTTGTGCTTAATGATGAATATGCTTAATCATCCCAATGACCCATTTTTCAGTTTCTTTTACCCCTCAAACGTGCTGATGCTAGAACATAAATCTAATGCACTACGAGCAAAAACAATTAAGTCCTTGATTTCAGTGTGTGCAAATGCGAAATCATTTGTGCAAGTTGATCGTTCTAAACATGCCAGAGTGCAATAAAACAAAATTTTCATCATGATTGAATAATGCAACCTAATTGGTGGTTAGTTAACATAGACTTTTACTAGAATACTTCTCCTTTTCTAGTGAAGTCGAACTACCTTTTTAAGAGTTCCCCTCAAAGTAGGAATTATGGGGCGTACCTGGTTACCAAGTGTCGTAGTTCCTTGACTTGCAGCTCCATCGGTTGAAGCGGGATTTGAGCGCGATTGGACCTTGCTTCGCTTGGGAGGCATGGTTTAATTTCGGTTTTTTCTTCATGGCTACGCACCTAGGCTACAGGAGAGTTGATTCCTTGTAGAATAAATTTGTTCGTGGGGTTCCTCTCAGAGGGGGAAAAAAGGGAGGGTAAGCTTGGAAACCTTCAAAGGGGGAATATATATATATATATATATATATATATATATATATATCATCTGACAGCATGGAGGAATCACGATCATAATCCCCCTCCTTGTTAGTCCTAAGGGCTTTTTATAGTGTAAAAGGGAGGGGGGGAGGGGGGATTGGTAAGGTATGCCCCCCCCCTTATTCCTATCAGGGGGCGGCCAGGTGGATGGCCACCACCATGCAGAGTATGGGGGAGGGGAAGAGGGAGTAATCGTTGCCCTCCCCCCACGTCATCCCATCATCCACCAGTCGTTTGCCACAGCGGTCCCCCTCCGACCTCACCAGCTGGAGCTTCCCCCATGCCTGCATGTCGTCAAACGGCAACCCCTCTGCGCCCCCCAGCTGGCAGTGTGAGGAAAAAAAGGGGGGGTTTTTATTTTATTTTATTTATTTATGTTTAATTAGGGGGTCATACGGCAGGAGGGAGGGAAATGTTACAAATCTACATAGCTCAAAATTGCTACAACATATATATTAGAGATATGTACTCCACTATCACTTTTTGCATACAATAGTAGCCAATAACAACCTCCAAAATTATAAAATCTGCAATATGCAACTTGTACCTTACTTGTTTCTATCAATCTATATTCACTTTCACGAATGCTCGATTAACGTATATACAACATCTTTATGATGGATATCATAATCCTTGACTTGTTTTGTAGTTTTTCAACAATGTGCACAGAATTATAGAAAATGATAAAATGGCTTGCACAACACTTTCATGTAAAAAACAAACATCAAAATAGTCTTAGATTGAAAACAAAGTAGATTGATCCCTTGTAGGGTTGAAGGTCTATTGAAGGGATAAGAGATAAAAGGCTATAGGAAGATTGGGAGATGGAACAAGATAAAAGAAATAGAATTTAGAATTTGAAAGATTTACTGAAGATAGATAGAGGTGAAACCAATTGACTTCATTTCATACGGCTCAATAGAGCAATTAATTTGCAATACATCTAATAGACTTGATAGATGTGCCATGCACATGCGCACACTTAGATGATAGTCCAACACAAATTGAGACTATGGCTTAGTATACACATTAAGAAATGAATAATCTCTACTAAATAAAATCCAAACATTGTAGGTAACACCTCAAATTTCATACATACATGAATTTACTTATGGAAGATGATAGAGACACATGAATGAGATTGTATAAATCCTACCAATACCCTATATGGGCCTTCAAAAGCACTTCATTTGTATAATTATAGTTTTATTATATTAGTAAAACATGGTACTAATCCTACTCCAAATGGAAGAAGAATCCAAGCTTTATTAACTAGACTATGTCTATCACTGTTAGAGAGCAGAATCCAATTGATAGACCACCAAAGAGACCCTATTGGAGCATCAAAACACCAATTGCATCATGGATCCCTCTTCTTGCCTATTATTCATTGCCCAAAATAGTCCACAAGAGCATAACCCCACTAAACTTTTCTTTGATGAGCAAGGAAGGTTTCCTTGAAGTTTAGGACTAAGAATCGAGTGAAGGATCACATCCAAGACCTTATAAGAGGTGAAGAACTTCAAAGATAGCTTGGTGCCCTGCCTTTTCCTATTTAAAATAGCCCCAATACTCTCCATCAATGCATGATCCACTAGCCTAGTTACTTTCTTTAGCTCTTTCCTTCACCTTTCCCTTGTGTCCTCTCCTCCTAGTTAGCATACCATCTCCTTCACCTTTGTGGCCACATTGGATAGTAGCTGCCCAATTAGCCTTGTTGGTACCCCTAAATTTATGCTAAATGGTCTTCTTGATTTCATGATTTATTTTCCACCACATAGCCCACAAAACAAGTCACTTAAATTACTACTATCACTAATCAAAGCCACATGGTCATTAAATCCCAAGACTCTACTTGACTAACTCTTATTATCATGGCAATGAGAAAGTTAGAGAAGTCTATTGACTAAGGAGTTTGTCACTTACTACTTTTTAGACAAAGCGTGAACTCTTTCACAAGACAAAGCATATCCCACTTTCACACTTTATGTCAAAAATCCTATGATATCCATCCCCTCCAAGCCTACATATCCTCCAAAGGAGGTGTCACACAGGTAGCCCACCAGGATTTAAAACCCAAACACCTGTCATCTTCATGTTGCGAGTCCAACTACTACCACCAAAATTGCAATGCATCAAGAGCACATGCATCCCATCTTGCATGTATCCCTCAATATCCATCCCTAGTAGTGACAGCTCTTGTAACATTCCAATCCTTGTAAATTCACCTAGTATTCTAAGTTTATATGTCAACTCATCTTTAGCTACATCTTCAATGTTTGTTACTTTCTCTTTCTCATTCTAATTATTAATATTTTTAAAATAATATTTATGTGATATAAATATTATGTTTAAAAACCCCTATTTTTTTCTTGAATACCAAACCTCTCATCTTTAAGCTACATAGGCTTGGGAGTTTTCTCCTTGGTTTGGGAGTTATATAGACATTGTAAAGATAAAGATATATATACATGTATATATGTATATGTATATGAATGTATGCTTACATATGAGAGAGAGAGAGAGAGAGAGAGAGAGAGAGAGAGAGAGAGAGAGAGAGAGAGAGAGAGAGAGAGAGAGAGAGAGAGAGAGAGAGAGAGAGAGAGAGAGAGAGAGAGAGAGAGAGAGAGAGAGAGAGAGAGAGAGAGAGAGAGAGTGTGTGTGTGTGTGTGTGTGTGTGTGTGTGTGTGTGTGTGTGTGTGTGTGTGTGTTGAACTGTCCTCATCTAGATCTGGTAAGTACATATATCCATACATACCTAACCTCTATTCATATGATGTATACACACTCCTATCATCTAGGACACTTGTCTACACTTATGCACATTTTGTACATGCATTATGCACTCCACAAATATATACTTTCATTAATATGACATAACCATGTATTTACAGACTCATTCACCTATGTAGATATATGTATATTCACACACCCCTATCATCTAGGATACTTGTCTACACTTATGCACATTTTGTACATGCACTATGCACTCCACATGGGAGTGAAAATCATGGAGAGATCATTTTCTTGATTGAACTACTTGCTATAGGATAGCTTAACATGGCTTCCATATATAGAATACCTTTATCTTCTATTCTTGAATGTAAAGGTAGGCTAGAATATAGCACATGCTAAGAAACTTATGTTTTTTATTTTGAAAGAAGGTTATACATCTAATTGAAAGAATAAAGATAGGTGACAATATAATTAACTCTAAGAAGGTTACGATGTTTATTTTGAATGAGGGTTATGCCTGAAACATCAATCTTCTTTTACTTCAAGGGCATGCCATTGTGCTTTTTAATACATTTGTATGCCTCTAACATCAATCTTCATTTACTTCAAGAGCATGCCATCATGATTTTAATACATTTTTAGTAAAATTTTCCAAAATAGCTTTGTAGGTTTGAATTACAAAGATGATCATATTTTCTATAAAACCTCAAATGTGAATGCTACTAGGTTCTCTCGAGACGTTGGCCACTACAAACTTAATAATGTGTGCACTGTTCCTCAACTTTGCAATCGACCTGAATTGAGACGGTTTCAATGTTGGTCTTATTGTAAATGTGAATATGCTCAAGGAGATTCCCAAAAACTCATCCTCCAAGTAGGTATACCCCTCATGTACTTTTTCATGATCCTAAAACCTTCATGCTTATCTTTTGATCAAACTTCAACATTAAATTCAATAATTTCATGTATTGATCATATGAGTCAAAATTGGTCACTCAAATTTGATGTGATTATATGAATCAAGATTTGTCATTTCTTGGTCTTATAATTATATTTCTTTGTGGTTTAAATAAGCATCATAAGTATTGGAATCCCTCCAAAATTTCATGTTTACTATGGATCCATAATTGATTTATGTGCACTAGGCTAAGAAAGTTAGTCTCGTGATATGGATGTCCAATAAAATGATATTTTGTAAGTGGTAAAGGGGACCATGAAAGGGCCTTAGTTTCATCATTGGATAATCACCAAGAATGTGTGAATTCAATGCAAGAATTTAGACACATCAAGTCCACCTTATATTTAACAAGATGGGGTCACTTCCATTATAATAGAGGTTGGATAGCCATATAGATTTTTCCATGCACTTTAATTCCAA
Organism: Lygodium microphyllum; assembly: GCF_053477565.2. NCBI lineage: Eukaryota > Viridiplantae > Streptophyta > Polypodiopsida > Schizaeales > Lygodiaceae > Lygodium > Lygodium microphyllum. The sequence continues at coordinate 12,056,662 of NC_141159.1, read as the reverse complement.
CAAACACCAACTTCAAAAGCTTCTTATTATATATATGAGACAAAAATCTACATGCTTCTTGACTTCTCTATATGTTGTTCTAAAATTGGCACTTGAGGGGCATTCTTGACTTGATCTTAACCCCTCCATGTGATTTCTTTTGACATTATGTAAACACTAGCATAATAACAATATAAGTATTGTTGCTTTATTGACTTGTATATGTACTTGAATGGACCTATTTTACTAGCTATGGAAACAACTTAGAGATACTTATAATATATGCTATAAAAAGGGAAATTATGTTTGCTCAATTATGTTGAAGATCACTTGAGCTTCAAAACATGGTTTGAGAGTTGTTTAGTCATTAGGCCAAACCAATTTGTTTGATAATGGGTCCAAAGAATTGAAATATGCTTTCAATATTTGACAATCTTAAGAAACATAGATAATTTTGGTCTGGTACAATCAACCAGGTTTAAGATTAATTGACTTGTAAAAATGTGTTTTTAAAGATGCCTAATGTTTAATCATGTAAGACCAAACACAATTTTCCAATAGAGCCATAGCCAAGTTGTCTTGACTATAAGTTGAATGTTGTGGGTACATGAATTGAAACATTGGGTTACGATTCCCTAGTGGCACAATTTATTCATATTCAAGACTAAACACAATCTTCCCAAAAATGTCCTTGAAGAGCTTGTGCCACAAAAGTGAGCTATCTTTTCATAGTAGCAACCCACTCCCTACACCTCAAATTCTATGGCATCCATCACTTGGTGCATTCCCATTGAACACATGTAACGAATGTCATCGACCATAGATGTTATATTTTCATGAGTTAACTTACCAAATTACTAATCATGTCTCCATAGCTACAATGCATTTACATCATTTTGTGTGAATGGAATACATAACTACATGAAGTCACCAAATGCAATCTTTGCATGGAAAATTCTATATATAAATATGTTGTTTTATTAAATTGGCATTACAAAACTATGATTGTAGTCTATTATTCTCAATGGTTTTGGGAAATATTCACTCATTGGATCTAGTCACCATATGTTTGCCTTTGTTTTTTGTCCTTTTTTTTGCCAAAGTTTATGCTTTTGGTAATCATAAAAATATTTGGAATATAGTCATGAGGAAAAAACATTATACTTTCTTAGACTATTTTCCTATCTTATTTTGGAATTAAGTTTATATATAAGTTCCACTCTCATGTTACTATGGTGATTTGGATACATAGGCCACAATTAAGAGTCGTTGTTTATTTGCAAAAGTAGATGGATGTCTTTGGAATGTTAGTACTGACATTCCAACACATCAAGAAAGAGCGTGTCACCTAGCTTCAAGGTATTCCAAAAATTTCTCATAAACATAAAGCATGGCTCATTATTATACATATAAAAGCTAAAACATAAGATAATAAGACCACCTCAAAATTAAATGAAGAGAAATAGTTAAGCAGTGTTAATGTATCTAGTTCACAAAGCCTCATGAGTTTTAGATTCATTATAAATAATTAACACACATGCATAGACACATATGTGGGACATACACACACACACACACACACACACACACACACACACACACACACACACACACACACACACACACACACACACACACACACACACACAGTGTGCACATGTATGCATGCATGTATATATGCAAGTTAATTTAACCATATAAATTACAATATATGATTATTTAAAAACTTCATATAATTTTTGTGAAAATGAAAATATTTGATTACACCAAAAAAAGTGGATTGTGGACTTACCAAAAGCACCAATCCTTTGAGGAAGTATCCTATAGTTTTCTAAAATGATGCAATGTAAACTATTGGTTCTATGGTTCAAAGTTTAGGTGATATTAATAATGCATCAATACTGTATGGGGTTGTGAGAATAGAGTTGACTATTGCAATCATGATGATAGTCACATATATATAAAAGGATGGATCTATGTATATGTTCTCAACTAGCATTGTACTTCTAAAATGGTCATTATATACTATCCACTAGATTTATGATCATCATGATGCTTTAGGCCTTTTTATGGGCAATCACATATATAGACCAATCACAGAGAAGGATCCATGTATAGAATATCGCTAACATTGTGTTCCTCCCATTAGCTTGTACTACGAGTTGATAGTTCAACCTATTTGGATATCAGAAGTTGGTGCATGGTCCATAATTTGTGAGCTCAAGATGTATGCATTGCCACCATTATATACAATGTATGTGCACCAAATTTCTAATTTGAGCACATATAGCTTAATGTATTATGATGGATATTAAAAAGATAGATAGTAAGAGAACTCAAATATTAAACACTAAAAGATCTAGGTACTAAGATTTTATTTGCTTTCTATGGCCAGTAGAGAATAGTTTCATCCTGAGATCAAGATAAATTGATATTCCCATCAAATAGGTAATACATAAAATTCACTATATAGACATTAAGAGAATTAGGTGTAAGTATGGCTACAGTACAATAACCATCTAGAATTGTTAGAGGATGGTTACAACATTAGATTATGGTACACATCATCTAGGTTTTGTAGGCCTCTTTTGATCAATCTCAAGTTGAGAAGATGGACATACACCTTAGAGGTATGAGAAGGTATAATTATCTATTTTGCAATGGATTTGGTCTCATTCTATTGAGAAATAGAACATAGGTATGGTTGTATTAAAGTGGAAAAGAGGCTATGTAAAGTGTCTCTAAAGTCAAAGTATCAATCCACTTTGGTAGATACTCAATGTATCCATTGTGGAAGAGTAGAATGATGATGGTGAAGAAGAAGAAAGATGGATTGAGCCTCCATATCTTGTGTCATGTCCCTTCTATTGCATATCTAATCAAATCCTTTCAATTGGGGAGTCAAGAATCGAATTGAGGAGTGCAACAAATCAGGGACTGCATTGGATTTAAAGCTCGATGTCTACCATTAAACTAGGTGCAAATCCTCCTCTAATCAACCCAAAACATGTACATAGATTCAAAGAGCCATTGTTTAGATTTGGGCATTAATGCTTGCTTTGGATGCACTCAAGAAGCCATTGAAGGGTGGAAATCATGAATTAGAGCAATGGTTTGGTTGCTTTTGGTTCCAAATTGGCTCATGTTTTGGTTGTATGAAGCTCAAGGGTGGCTTAAGCTCAAGGCTTGCTTGAGTAGGGGGCATGGTTGTGCCCAAGACATAGGAGCAGCTTGGTGACATAAGCATAGGGCCTGCTTGTAAGTAGGGGCTTTTTTCATACAATGAATAGAGAAAGAGGAGATTCTTTTTGTTCATTGATTGTGCAAGGTAATTAAGCTTAAGCTCATAAATCTAATTGTGTAGGATAAGAGAAGGTTCATTGACCATTCAATCTAGATAGTGCACATACAAGGCTTTATTTCTATGGCTCCATTGAAAACATAATGTATGCTACAATGATTAGCTTTCTTCTTTTTTCAAAGACTCTAAAGCCTTAGCCTAAAGTTAAATTAACCACTCTCCCCAAGGAATATCCTTTCACACTAGCATTACCTTGAATTGATTCCATTTAGGTGTGTTCACAATAGCATGGCATGAAATAGTCCCATTTAGATGTGTTCACAATAGCATGGCGGCATGAACTGCATATTTATTGAATTGTTTTCACATTGGAGTAGAATGGAACTAATTATTTTGTTAAATTGGTTCACAATTATTATATACTGTAGTGAAAAAGAGCTAGTTATTTCAAGGGTTAGAAGGTTGATTTCTATGCAACTTCTTGTAATGTTTCCATTACTTAGTTTATTTTAATATGCGTATACATTCCAAAGAAAATTGATTCATGTTGCACATTTTAAAAAAAAATACTAGATCTAATTATGAAAATGATTCTCATTATGAAGATAATTAATGAGGTATTATATGCCAGTTCATGGAAGAAAGACTTGGGAGACCCTCCCAAGACTAGCTTATTAAAACTATATTTGTAGTATAGAACAACAAAAAGAAAACTAGCCTAGTTAGAGCCCCAAGAAAGACACCAAGGAAAATGGGTTTCTACTGCAAGAAATCTATCTTGTAATAAATCTTCAAGCAGCATCATAGTAAATATCTTCAAGCATCATAGTAGATATCTTCAAGCAGCATCATAGTAGATATCTCCCACAGATTTGATAGAATCAACTATAATCTTCAACGTCTTCATAGAATCCATCAATAGAACAAGAAACACAAAGAATACACCACTTTTTAATGGAAATAATCACATAGTATTTATCTTCATTGTCTTCATAGTTTTCTCTCTCAATCTCTCATAGATAGATACATTGTTTTGATAGAATTGGCCATCTCTAACTCTCCCTCTCTCTTTTTTTATCAATAGTGCATCATCTCCTCACTACAATACTCAATAATCACTCTCAATAATCCTTCTTAGGTCGTGGATGCACCCTCCAAGAGGCATGTCTGATATGAAAGGGTACCAAAGCCACTACAGTGTCTCTTCATAGATCACTACTATCACTTCACTTCAGTCCTCTTTTTGTTTTAGCTCTTTTAAACTTAGATTCATTCTTTCTAAAAGTTAAAAAACTTTTCCAAAGTACGCCCTCATATCACAAAACACTTACAGAATATCTATAGAATAAAACAGAACATGAACAAAACAAGAACATAGGCTTATCATCAGAGAACATCAGAACCTCATAACTCATATTAAAACCATCCTAGAATATAAAAAACTATTCAATAATCTTTTAAAATACCTCAATATTCATCAATCATCAATCCATGCTTTATAGAGAAGAAAATCAAAACAAAACAAAAGCTAAACAGAAGGTATCAAAACCAATTGGAATCTCAACAGAACCTATTAGAACACCACAGAGCCTCATATTTTTACTAAGAATCATCATAATATTTCAAAACATAATCAATATCATCAAAAAACACTTTCAAATACTTCCAAAATAACCAAACATCACTCAAAATCCATCAAAAATCAACCATTCAAGCCTAAAAAACAACCAAAATCAACCAAAAAATCTAGTCGTTTCAACATTCAACACTAGTGGATAGTCACTTGGTAGTTAAGCATACTTGGGTGATGACACTGTTGAGATGGGTGACTTGTCAGGAAGATTTTCTTACAAGCTAATGGAAGCTTCTCGTGCACAGCCAATGGCACTAATGAAGCCTTCATAGCCTGTTGCCAAGTATGCCAAGGCTAAGATACCAGATCTCCCTCTCTGGTATCATAAATGATGTCATCAAAAGTACTAAAAGAAAGTGTTTTCTCTTTGTCATCAATGATATCATCAAAAAATGCTAAAAAAAGCAAGCATCCTCTCTTCTCCTCCTCTCCTCCCTTGCAAAACTATTATTTGAGGGCTTGGGGATGACCAAAAAGAGTGATAAGAGCAATCTTGACGAGATGAGACGCTGATTAAGTATTCAAGAAGAGAAGACACTGAAGAAATCTATCCTATTCTATCATACCTCTACTCTCATCTCTATTCTGTCTACTAGAGAGAGTAAACTATTTCTCTCCACAAGGCAAGAAGAATCATTCGCGAGGCCTACATCATTGAATCTCGCAATATCCATCATCATCATCGAGAGTCTTATACCCTTGCTAACTAGTATTACTGTCGTGTTCTTCTTCTTCTTCTTCTACAAATTATATTTCCATCATGGCCCCAAAGAAAAAGAATTCAAAAGCAGAAATCGCGAATGACCCTACTATGGTTGAAGCAACAGTTGGAGTTGCAAGCATGGGAGTCATGGGCACGGATAACAACTCTTTACCAATCGTAATACCATAGGTTTTTATAAAAAAGTTATATCCAAATAAGATAAGTCTCTTAAGAAATATTGACTTAAGGACAAGAAACTTGGTTACAAGAACTAGGAAGTTAGAGACCCCAAAATCTAGATACCCCTAGTTAAATTCCAAGGGAAAGATTTCATTATGTGTAACTCAAGTGTCGATTGCTACTAAAATTAAGCATCACTTGAAAGTTGCATGATTGATTGAAGTCATAACTGCTTGCAGATATCAATCTTGTTTGTGATCTTCTACATTAAATCCTTATTGAATTAAGTATTGAAACAAATAAAAATTGAGGAGCCCTATACCTCCCTAAGGATAGGTGTTGAATCCCCATACCAAGAGGGGATGTTTTTACCACCACGGAAGCATGGATTGGCTTCGATGATGAGAGGTCTCCCAGCAAGGATTGTATTAAGTAGGAGGTGGACATAGTGCCAGGGGCTCTGGCTAGTAAATCCATTTTTCGCACCTAAGAACTACTTGGTCCCCTGTATGACTCGAGTTCTACTTGGGACATCTATAAACACTAGCTATAGGTGGATTTGATCTTGGTGACGTGTAGATACGCCAGATGAGGCAACACATAAAATTGTAATTTCTCTCTTGTATGGGCAAGAGAACACGCATTATGGAATATAATCAATGAAATTGTTTTATTCTGATTGTGTGTCCGTGAGTAAATTACGTAAATGAACAACTCTGCGTAAATAGATTTTAATTAATAAAGCTATTTTTATATGTTTCACGTAATGTGGTAGGTAATTAAATAACTAAGAATTTCCATAGAGGGAAGTAGGTGGATGGATTCCCGATAAATCCAGTCTTATGGCAAGGTAGTCTCGGTTAGTAGAGAGATTTTCCTAGAAACAAACATTAGGAAGAAACTCTATGAGGGTTGATTCACTGAATTGGCATGTTTGAAGGGTACTGAAAAGAAATGGGTTGTTAGGACCCTTAAGCATATTTGTCATTAAGTGAAAATCTTTTTTTTTTTTTTGCATCGCAAGATTTGTGAAATTGGAAAGGTAGGAGTAAAGGCTTGAATCAAGCACATGAGGTTCTTGAATTGCTACAATAACGATAAAGTATATCTAGGTCATTGCAATACTAAGGCAGGTACTAGGCTCCTATAAACCTTCAGAGAGTAGTGATTCGCTTTTGCATTAGGCTTGATAACTTCACATCCTCCACTCAAAAGAAAAATACAAGTATCTATTTGTGTTTTGCATAAGCGCATAGAAATGAATTTCCAAAAGTAAAAGCCATGCATTGCATCATTGTCTTAGAAAAGATACGCATCTAGATTGCATGGCATCATGGTTAGTTTCAGTTGCACTGCTAGGGATTTATCTTGAAGATAATCGTAAGTCGTGCATAGGAAATGCTAAAAATTGCTCAAGGTCGTTCAATAAAATGAACCCTATATACGCAAGGATAGGGCTCAACTCAACTTATTTAGGGTTTAAAAGTAATTGAGTCAATCTATTGTTACTTCATAGGGGGACTATGAGACAAATCAAACACTCACTAGTCTCTATTCTAAATCTGGCCTTGATAAAGCTGAAACAACCTTGAAGATATCACCTTCAACCATGATGCAATCTGACGTTAATATAAGAGGGTTTGAGTGTTGTTTCTTCCAAGACAAGAACCCTGGATTAAAAGGCTAGCAAGCTAAGATAGCTACTATCTGCGAACTATTGGAAATTGTCACCACGGTAAGAAGGACAAATGCTAAGCATCAAGAGAGGGACCCCTTGTGTGTGCTTGTAAGTTAGGAACACCGCTTGTAAAAGATTGTATAACCCCAAACTCATAAAAGAAATGGGAATAATGAATCAAGTTGAACTTTTGGAGGGCGCACCAAACCACCCCCAGCTGGCTGCCAACCCTAACCAAGGGGGTTCTAAATAGCCATGACAAGAACGTGGACCGAACCCACCACGAGAAGTCTGTTTGCGGGTTGGTTTGAATGTAGGAGGACGCTTGGATGCTAGGGGGGGCTCTGGCTGTAAATTCCGTGCCTCTAGGCCCTAGTCAAACGATATGCATGACTCGAGATAGATTCTCGAGGGCCCTTGTTACTAGTGCAATACGGAATCTTGGAGGAAATAAAGTGCATTCTTACGGATTGCGGATATTGTTTCTTTTGAAAAAGACTTGTATCTTCGATAAAATGCTAATATTAAGTTTACTTCCAAGAAACCTGTTTGAATTTTTTTTTGTGTCAGTACCATAAGATTACTAAAAGGTTTAATTAAGGAAGCTGCTTTTACATGTTACACATAAATTTGTTAGGGCTAATTAGATAACTAAAGTACGCATGTTGAGGGAAGCGGGTGGATGGAACCCCCAACGGATCTATCCTAGGGCGGGGTGGTCCTAGAGAATTGGAAGGCTTTTCACGAGATTTTACTATCATTTGATCTTTTGACAGTGCGGGTTAATACCGAATTCATACCACTTTTGAGAACCAGAATGGGAATTATGTCCTACGGGCATAGAGATGGAGTGACACATCCCTCTCATTCCTACTTCTCCTTGAACCCAGTGGGTAATGGACTTTCTTTGGATTGGATAACTCCACATATAGTAGAGTGACCGAGAAGCCTTGACCGCCAGGGATTCAAGATTCAGGTCGATCCTAGTGGGTTCGGCCATGAACATTCTGTCGCAAGGCAGACTCAGGAAACCCTAAGTGACAAACCCCATGACATTCCGTGGGAGTGCCGGGCGGCGACGCTTAGATTCGTTTTCTCGATGGTCTGCCAAAAATATGCTTGGACAGCCAACATGTTACAGTTAGTATCAGAGCTGACCCACAACTAATACAATTAGGGAAGAAAATTGGGAAGAGTGAGGGGATATTTTCAGTAGAAAATATTTTTCTTTTTACTCACTTGTGGATTACTGCCGCTTCTAGACTTACGAGACATGGAGCAGGTTCCTGATATTTCATATCATGTTCAGGACAGCTATGAACTCTTCAAGCTATCTCAGATAGGGTCTGACATGGTGGGGATCCTGGATCAGCTCTACAACCCCTCATTGTTGTATGTGGAAAGGCATTGGACTTGGAGCACGGGATAATGCTCTACATATACGCCAATCGACTTGCCTATCTTCAAAACAATCTGAAGATGTTAAAGTGGTTGGAAGACTTGAAGATTATCAAGTTATTCATCTTCCATGAGGCTTGCGTGAACTCGACCCTACACATTGGATGCCAGCAAGGAGATCAGAACCGCTACATCTACGAAGAGGTGGTTGGAAGACTTGAAGATTATCAAAACATCTTCAAAACAATCTGAAGATGTTAAAATAGTTGGAAGACTTGAAGATTATCAAGTTATTCATCTTCCATGAGGCTTGTGTGAACTCGACCCTACACATTGGACGCCGGCAAGTAGATCAGAATCGCTACATCTACGAAGAGGTGGTTAAAATCTTACCAGTAGATAGAATTAAATTAATGGGACAAAATGAGTGTCATGGCTATAAAAAATAGGGATTTTCTTAACTTCCCATGACTTGTCGCTTCTTAAGAATTCATTTTCCCAATTCATACTACTATTCTTTCCCTGTAGCTGATTCCAATAGGGAATTATTAACCTAGCGTTAATGTAACTCCTGAAAAGAAAATCATCCAGGATAAACCCTATTTATTTATAAATAATTATAATTGAGGCTTACACTTCCCTATGGTTAAATAAGAACTTTATGTTCATTCAAAGGATTGCATAATAGCAATGGAGAATATGTGCGCATTGATTTAAGTCGTATAGGGATGTGTAAATGCAATCCTAATATGGAAAGTTTAAATTGGCAACTAAAATACAACCCCAAACGCAGACCCAAAATCCTATTTCCGCACTAAGCCCAACAGAGGCACAAGAGAAGAAGTTTCTTTTCAAACAAATCAAACCACCAGAATTTGACAAAAAAGGGAAGAACGTTGAAGCTAATGTCAAAATATGGATTGAATCCATGGAAGACTATTTCAGTGCAGCTGGAACAGTACCTCTGAACCAAGCCATGATTGCTAAGCTCAAGCTCACCAATAAGCTAGGTTATGGTGGAAGCAATGGTGTAAAAACCAAACAGTCTCACTGAAAGCACAATAACTTGGAAAAAACTAAAGGAAGCAATGCATGGAAGGTATATGCCACCCTGCATACAAAACTTAGAAAATGAATGAGTTTCTCGAGTTGAATGGTTGGGCATGTCTCTGGAGGCATACCATTCGAAATTTGTTTCCTTGCTGAAATACGCCCCGACAATGAGTATCCCCCAACAAGTCTCGAAGTTTTGCGATAGGCTGAATCTGCCAATAAACACTTAGTTGGAATCAATGCGTCCTTCAGACTTGCAAGATGCATTGATAAGAGCAGGACCTATTGCCCAAGAAGTCCCAGCCAAAGTCTAGACCTTGGACTTATAGAGACCAGAGTTCAGGGATGTTGAGAGCTCAAATTAAAAGGGTGCAAGGACAAAATCAAGGCCAACGAAAGAAGTCAAGAGCAAATGCAATCAATGACTTTGTCCCCACTCAAAGAAGTGATCAAAGCCTGTGTTGTTTCCACTGCAATGAACCTAGACACTTCAAAAGGGAATGTCCCAAACTTGGCGGGGATTGTCGTCAAGGAAAATTCGGAGGCCAAGCCAGGGCTACCCATGGCCACGGTCGTGCAGCATTGGGAAGGGCAAAAACTTCAAATATTACCACTAAAGGATTAGATAAAGAAGAAGATTTGTGCATGGAAGCCGAGATTGAGAGGGCAACTATTCATGCCGCTCTCCATAAGAAGGGGCCGAATCGCCAATTCTCAATGATTCAAACGCCATTGGACTACCAGGGTAAGGAATTCAAAACCTTGATTGATTATGGGAGCACTAATTCTTTCATTTCACCTACCTGTGCAAGAAGATTAGGGATAACCACTATAGCTGCACCCACTTTGCTTGTCGAACTAGCAAATGGACGAGGAATCACTTGCACTAGACAAACTACTAAGGTGGAATTCCTACTCGAAAACGAGCCCATAACTATTAAGTTCAAGATAATGAATCTAGGAGTCCATGAATGCCTATTCGGGATGGATTGGCTAATCCCCAATGATGCTCACATTCATTGTGGAAAAGGTCAAGTCTCCTTTCAAAATCCTAAGGATGAGCTAGTTACAACACAAGGTGAAGCAGATAAACCAAAGATATAGCTAGCTAAGGCAGCACGAATAGTTCAAGGAATAAGGAAGGGATTACCTGTCTCTTCGTGATCAAGATAAACAAACCAGATCAAGTAAAGGACACCAATGAAGAACCATCATGGTTAAAGGAATATGTGGATGTGTTCCCAGAAGAATTGATTGAATTACCATCACCTAGGGAAGTGGATCATGAGATTAAGCTAATGCTTGGAGCTGCACCAATTGCAAAAAGGCCCTACAAGATATCCATTCCTGAAGCCATTAAGTTAAAGAAACAACTCAAACAACTACTGGACCAAGGAAGGATACATATGCACAATAATTCTCCTTGGGGAGCTCCAGTCTTGTTCCAAAAGAAAAAGGATGGTACACTTCAACTTTGCATCGATTATAGAGGCTTGAACGAAGTAACCATCAAGAATAGATACCCCATTCCAAGGATAGACAAGTTGCTCAATCGACTGCTGTAGGGAGCAAAAAACTTCTCCAAGATTGATTTGAGGTCAGGGTATTATCAAACCTGCGTCAAGGATGAGGATATTCCAAAGACGGCATTCAATACCGGATATGGTCATTTTGAATTCACAGTAATGTCTTTTGGATTGACTAATGTCCCCACTACCTTTAAGAGGCTAATGCAGGACATTTTTAGACCATACCTCGATGATTTCGTACTTGTCTTCTTTGATGACACCTTGGTTTATTCCAAGGAGGAGGTGGATCATGAGTCCCAAGTTTGCATTGTCCTTGAGACCATGAGGACTCATAAGGTCTATGCTAAGAAGAAAAAGTGTGCCTTCTTAAAAGGCAGATTGAATATCTTGGATTTATTGTGATAAATGAAGGGATCTCTTTAGACCCTACCAAGGTTAAGAATGTCCAAGAGTGGTCTCCATCGGCTATTATTAAAGAAGTGTGTAGCTTTCTTGGATGAACAGGTTGGTACAGGATCTTCATTAAGGACTATGCCTTAATCACAACACCCCTCACAAATTTGCTGAAAAAGCAAGTTGCCATAGTGTGGACGCCCTCTAAACAAGCAAGTTTTGATCAACTCAAGCATAGCTTGGTGACAACACCAATTCCGAAGCTTTGTGATTTAAGTAAGGAATTTGAAGTTGTCACAAATGCTAGCTCACTTGCACTGGGATGTATACTGATGCAAGAAGCTCATCCTATAGCCTATTCCTTGCGGAAGTTAAAAATCTATGAAAGGAATTATGCCACTCATGACCTAGAACTCTTATAAGTACTTCATGCCCTCAAACTTTGGTGACATTACTTGCTTGGTAACAAGTTTTCTTTGGTCACTGACCATAAGAGCCTTAAATGGATCTTCACTCAAATCGCCGACCTCAACATGAGGCAACGTTGTTGGATAGAAGTTCTGCAGGAGTATGATTTTGAGATCAGGTATTGATCCGGCAAAGAGAATGTGGTCGTTGATGCCCTAAGTTGCAAGGCATTCCTCAACTCTCTTATTATAAAGGAACCCTCAATGGCCGAATCTTTGGCAATTATGGTGTCAATGCCTGACAACCCTATCCTCGAACTAGCCAAGGAAGAAGCTAGCCATGATCTAGAATATCTAGAGATGATAAAGAAAATTTTGGAAAATGACCAAAACCCCAGACTTAAGGTCAAATATCAAGAATTCTCTGTCAATTAGAGACTTGTCTATTTTAGGACAAGATTATGCATATCCTCAAGCAAGAAACTCAAATAGAGAATACTTTGGGAAGCACATAACTTCCCCTTTTCAGGCCATCCTGGATATGTCAAGACCCTCAACACGGTCAAAAAGAGCTACTATTGGGAAAGACTTAAGGAAGACGTGCTCAAATATGTCATGGAATGTTTGTCTTGCCAGCGCATTAAGGTAGAACATGTCAAGATGCCTGGGAAGCTCCAACCTCTTGACATCCCCCAAATGAAGTGAAAATTTATCAGCATGGACTTTGTTGTTGGATTACCCTTAGTGCAAGAAGGCTACGACTCAATTATGGCTGTACTAGGACATGCTCACCAAGGTTGCGCACCTTATTTCAATCAAGACAAAGCTTCAAATATTGCTAGTTTATTCATCAAGGAGATATTCAGACTCCATGGATTGCCTAGAAGGATCGTTAGTGACCAAACTCCCTCTTCACATCTCAATTCTAGAAAGGAATATTCGAGGCCATCAAGACTCAACTCTGTTTTAGCACAACCTATCACCCTCAAACTGATGGCCAAACAAAGAGGGTCAACCAAGTCATTGAAGATATCCTTAGAGCTTATTGCAGTCGCGAACCCAGGAAATGGATCCAATGTCTTACCATTAGTTGAGTTTTCCTACAATGCTTCCTACCAACAAAGCATTAAAATGACACCTTTTCAAGCATTGTATGGCAATGTTTTTGTACCCCATTGAGCTTTTCAGATCCTACTTTAAGGGTAAAAGCTTCTAAGGAAATGCTTGAGTAAATGGATGAGAAAATTACTTAGCCATTAGATAAGATATTAGAGCCACCAAGGATAGATAGAAAACCTATGCAGATCTAAATAGACAAGAGCGACTCTTCAATGAGGGAGACATGGTTTTTATTCATGTACAGCACAAGAGGAGTTCCCTATCATTGGAAAAATTTAAAAAATTAAGTCCAAGGCATTGCGGAACCTACAGGATCCTCAAATGCCTAGGGCCCAATGCCTACAAACTCCAACTCCCTGAGAACGTAAAGTTTCACGATGTATTTCATGTTAGCCTACTAAAGAAACATGTATCCAATCCTAACCATGTACTCATCATCAACAAGTTGTAATGCCAAGCCAAGGAGTCCTTGAGCTTTGGCCAGCTAGAATCCTAGACATTTGAGAAAAGAGAGAGGAGTAGAATCCTCAAGAAGTACCTCATCAAATGGAAGGACTTTCAAGAAGAAGACGCCACATGGATTGACGAGAATACTCTCAACCAACAATACCCCCAATTCCTTTTGAGATGAGGACATCTCGATTCCTTAAGGGGGGAATGATATAATATTTCCCCTTTATTTAACGAAAAACAAATTAAAGAAAAGAAAAGAAAAAATGTGCCTCCACGCTGCTAGCAAATGTACGTGGGCATGGGGGAGAACCCAAGAGGCGCAGGATGGAAATGATGGCATCTTGCGAGGAGCTCGACCAGAGGGCTGCAACTAGGAAGATAGTGGTGCCAGAGGTGCGTAGATGCAGGGGGGCTACCATGTGTCAACGAAGGGGGGCTGCCATGGATGTCGAACGGGTGGAGGGCAAGACGACATGGGTAGGGTGTAACGGTTACTCCACTCCCCCTTTTCCATTCTCTGCATGGCGGCAGCCATCTAGCTGGTTTCCCTATTGGGAATAAGAAGGGGGGGCTCCATACCTTACTAAATTTCCCCCCCAAGACCCTATAAAAGGCCCTAAGCGTAGAGAAGGAGGAGATCGTGGCCCGTTCACGTTGTTTGACGAGAGAGAGAGAGAGAGAGAGAGAGAGAGAGAGAGAGAGAGAGAGAGAGAGAGAGAGAGAGAGAGAGAGAGAGAGAGAGAGAGAGAGAGAGAGAGAGAGAGAGAGAGAGAGAGAGAGAGAGAGAGAGAGAGAGAGGAAATTTCTCACTCTTTGAAGACTTCCAAGCTTGCCGTCTTTCTTTCCCCCAACCCTCTTAGAGAGGCTTCTCACGGACGAATTCCCTCCACAAGGAGTCATGTCTCTCGTAACCTGGGTGTGTAGCTGCAAAGAAAAAACCAAAATTATACGATGCCTTCCAAGCAAAGTAAGGTCCAATCGAGCGCGAATCCCATTTCAACCGATGGAGCTGCGGGTCAAGGAACAACATCACTTGGTAATCAAGTGCATCCCATAAATCCTACCTTGATGGGAGCCCTTAAGAACATAGGTCAACTTCATTGGAAAGGGAGAAGTATTTAGGTAAAAGTCTATGATAACTAACCATCATTTAGGTTGCATTATTCAATCATGTTGAAAATTGTGTTTCAAGTGCACTTGGCATGTTTTGAACGAATAAATTGCACAACAGATTTTGCATTCGTGTACACTAAAAATCAAGGACTTTATTGCTTATGTTTGTAGTGCTTTAGTTTATGCACTAGCATTGGCATGATTGAAGGGTATTGAAAAGAAATGGGTTGTTAAGACGCTTAAGCATATTTGTCATTAAGCAGAAATCTTTTTTTTTTTGCATCGTGAGATTTGCGAAATTGGAAAGGTAGGAGTAAAGGCTGGAATCAAGTACATGAGGTTCGTGAATTGCTACGATAACGATAAAGTATATCTAGGTCATTGTGATACTAAGGCAGGTATTAGGCTCCTATAAACCTTCAGAGGGAAGTGGTTTGCTTTTGCATTAGGCTTGATAACTTCACATCCTCCACTCAAAAGAAAAATACAAGTCTCTATTTGTGTTTTGCATAAGCGCATTGAAATGAATTCCCAAAAGCAAAAGTCCTGCATTGCATCATTGTCTTAGGAAAGATACGCATCTAGATTGCATGGCATCATGGTTAGTTTCAGTTGTACTGCTAGGGATTCATCTTGAAGATTACCATAAGTCACACATACGAAATGCTAAAAATTGCTCAGGGCCGTTCAATAAAATGAACGCTATATACAAAAGGATAGGGCTCAACTCAACTTTTTTAGGGTTTTTAAAAGTAATTGAGCCAATCTATTGTTACTTCATAGGGGGACCATGAGACAAGTAAAACACTCACTGGTATCTATTCAAAATCTAGCCTCGATAAAGTTAAAACAACCTTGAAGATATAACCTTTAACCATGACACAATATGATTTTAATACAAAAGAGTTTGAGTGTTGTTCTTCCAAGACAAGAACCCTGGATTAAAGGCTAGCAAGCCAAGACAGCTACCATCCGTGAACTATTAGATGTAGATCGAATTGCATAATTGGTCGCTCCTTTCACACAGGAGGGGGGTCGAAAATAAGGTATTCCATATCCCTCGGAGGATATTGGAAATTGTCACCCCAGTAAGAAGGACAAACACTAAGTGTCAAGAGAGAGATCTCACCTTAGCAGATGTCCTGAGCACTCACCTGCACCATTGTTTGTGCTTGTAAGTTAGGAACACCGCTTGTAAAAGACTGTATAATCCCAAACTCATAAAAGAAATGGGAATAATGAATCAGGTTGAACTTTTGGAGGGCGCACCAAACCACCCCCAACCAGCCGCCAACCCTAACCAAGGGGGTTCTAAATAGCGGTGATGGAACCTAGACCGAATCTGCCATGAGAGGTCTCTCTGCGGGGGTTGGTTTGAATGTAGGAGGACACTTGGATGCTAGGGGGGCTCTGGCTGTAAATTACCTACCTCCGGGTCCTAGTCAAACAATCTACGCGACTCGAGATAGATTCTTGAGGGCCCTTGTTACTAGTGCAAGGTGGAATCTTGGAGGAAATAAAATGCATCCTCACAAATTGTGAATATTATTCCTTTTGAACAAGACTTGTATCTCTGATAAAATGCTAATATTAAGTTTACTTCCAATGAATTGTTTGAATTTGTTTTCATATCAGTACCATAAGATTACGTGAACGAACCCTGTTTCCTAAAAGGCTTAATTAAGGAAGCTGCTTTTACATATCACACATAAATTTGTCAGGGCTAATCAGATACTTAAAGTATGCATGTTGAGGGAAGCGGGTGGATGGAACCCCCAATGGGTCTGTCCTATGGCGGGGTGGTCTCAGAAAACTGGAAGGCTTCTCATGAGATTTTACTGTCATTCAATCTTTAGACAACGCAGCTTAATACCCGAATTCATACCATTTTTGGGAATCGGAATGGGAATTATGCCCTATGGGCAGAGAGGTGAAGCTACGCATCCCTCTCATTCCTACTTCTTCTTGAACCTAGTGGGGTATGAACTTTCTTTGGATTGGATAACTCCACATATAGTAGAGTGACTAGGAAGCCTTGACCTCCAGGGATTCAAGATTCAGGTCGATCCTAGTGGATTCGGTTGCGAACATTCCATTGCAAGGCGGACTCAGGAAACCCTAGGCGATAAACCCCGTGACATTCCATGGGAGTGCCGAGCGGCGATGCTTAGATTTGTTTCTCGATAGACTGCCAAAAACGTGCTTGGATAGCGGGCACGTTACAAATAGAAAAGGGTTATGTTTTATTAAGGAAAAATTCACATATAAGGATATTTATAAATAGGTCTTAAAGGCATGTGATGTAGAGGATATACATATAGTAACTTCCCTAATTTTTGTAACAACTAGAGCCAAACAGCCATAGCTAGAGGAAGAGTTGTCGGCATAACCCTCAAGGAAGTAGAAGATGATCAAGGTCCCACCTTGGAAACTAACATGGAGAAAGTAAGAAGTCACACCTCTCTCAACAAGATGGGACCAAATCGACAATTCTCAATGATTCAAACACCAATCAACCTACATCGGTAAACCCTTTAAAATTTTGATTGGTTGTGGAAACACACATTCATTCATATCACCAAGGTATGCTAGAAAACTAGGCATAGACACAATGCATGCACCTGGGCTGGTAGTTGAGTTAGTTGATGGAAAAGAAGTTTCCTCAACACAACAAACAAGGTGGAGTTTTATTTGGGTGGCAATCAGACCAATATGAATTTTAGATTAATGAGCATGGGAATCTATGAGTGCATGAGCATGGGAATCTATGAGTGCATGTTAGGAATGGACTAGTTAATTCCCAATGATGCTCATATTCATTGTGAAAAGGGCCAAGTCATATTCTTGAATCTTGTAGAACAACAAGTGACCACACAAGGAGAAGCAAGAAAATCGAAGATTCGATTAGCGAAAGCTTCTCAAATCGCTAAAGGTTTAAGAAAAATCTTACCTATATACCTAATCAAATTAGATAAGACTGAACATGGTAAAAAAAGCCAAAGATGAACTGTCGTGGATTAGGAAATATGATAATGTATTTCCTAAAGAATTAACTCAACTTTCACCACGAAATCAAGCTAGTACTAGGAGCTACACCAGTTGCAAAATGATCATATCGAATATCCATTCTGGAAGCCATAGAACTAAAGAAACAACTCAAACATCTCTTATTGAGGGCTAAATCAGGTAACAATCAAGAATAAGTGTCCAATTCCAAGGATCGATGAACTACTTGATCGAATATAAGGAGCGAAGATTTTCTCCAAGATTGATCTCAAATTAGGGTGTTACCAAATCAGAATCAAACAAGATATCCCAAAAATTTCTTTTAGCAGAAGGTACGGTTATTACGAGTTTATCGTAATGTCATTTGGATTAACCAATGCCCGTGCTACCTTCAACAGATTAATGCAAGATATATTCAGACCTTATCTTGATGGTTTTGACTTGAGTGAAGATATATTCAAATTAATCTGTAATTATTTTAAGGTTTGAATATATCTTTACTCAAGTTAAAACCATCAAGTAAGTTATACAAGCTGCCAAGGATCGGCAGAAAGCCTATGCTAACCTAGGGAGAAAAGAGCTAATGTTTCAAGAAGGGGACAAGGTTTTTATCTATGTATGCCCAAAGAGGAGTCATTTATCCTTGGAAAAATTCAAGAAGCTGTGGACCTTACAAAGTCATAAAGAATCTTGGACCTAATGCTTATAAGCTGTAACTTCTTGAAATCCTAAAAGTTCATTATGTATTCCATGTAAGTCTCTTGAAGCCCTATGTACCTAATCCTGATCATATTCCCAATTATCAGCAAGTTGTAATGCCGAGCCAAGGTTTACTTGAACTTCAACTTTATAGAATCTTGGATGTAAAAGAAAGAATCCTTAGGAATATGACCCTTAGAGAATATCTCATCTAGTGGAAGGATTATCCTGAAGAGGATGCCACTTGGGTCAATGAGGTAATCCTTATGAAAGGATACCCCCAGTTTCTCTCGAGATGAGGATATCTCGATTTCTCTAAGGAGGGAAGAATGTAATGTCTCCATTACTTAGTTTATTTTAATGTGCATATGCATTCTAAAGAAAATTGATTCATGTTGCATATATATTTTTTAAATACTAGCTCTAATTATGAAACTGACTCTCATTATGAAGATAATTAATGAGGTATTATATGCCAATTCATGGAAGAAAGACTTGGGAGACCCTCCCAAGACTAGCTTATTAAAACTATGTTTCTAGTATAGAACAACAGAAAAAGAACTAGCCTAATGGATAGTCACTTGGCAGTTAAGCACACTTGGGTGACAACACTGCCGGGATGGGTGACCTCCAAGGAAGATTTTTCTACAAGCTAGTGGGAGCTTCTCGCGCACAGCCAACGGCGCTAATGAAGCCTTTGTAGCCTATTGCCAAGTATGCCAAGGTCTATGCCTTGGTCGCCACCTTGATCGTGAGTCTTGAAGTGATGGCCACCTGATGGTGCACTGCATGATGCTCGCCGATAGATTCATAAATTTTCATCTTCACACTATAAAAATAGATCTCTCTCTCTGGCGTCATCAGTGATATCATCAGAAGAGCTAAAAGAATGTGTTCTCTCTTCGTCATCGATGATGTCATCAAAAAATGCTAAAAAAAGTAAGCATCCTCTCTTCCACCCCCTTGCAAAACTATAAATTGAGGGCTTGGGAATGACCAAAAAGAGCGACAAGAGCAATCTTGATGGGACGAGACATTGATCAAGAAGGAGGAGACTTTATTTCACGAGAAAAAGAGATATCATTCCGTTCAACCCAAGGAAGGGGATATGCTGAAGGTCTCTCATCCTCTTCTACGCTGATCCGAGAAGAGAAGACATTGAAGAACTCTATCCTATTCTATTATACCTCTACTTTCGTCTCTATTCCATCTACTAGAGAGAGTGAAGTATTGCTCTCCATGAGGTAAGAAGAATCATTTGCAAGGCCTACATCATTGAATCCCGCAATATCTATCATCATCATCGAGAGTCTTACACCCTTGCCAACCAGTATTAATGCCATATTCTTATTCTTCTTATATGAATCATATTTCTGTCATGGACCCAAAGAAAAAGAATTCAAAAGCAAAAATCATGAATGATTATGCTGTTGTGGAAGCAACAATTGGAGTTGCGAGCACAGAGGTCACTAACGGAGTCACAAACATGGATAACAACCCTATACCACAGGTTTTTCTAAAAAAGTTCTATCCAAACAAGATAAGTCTCTTGAGAAATATTGACTTAAGGCCAAGAAACTTAGTTACAAAAATTGGGAAGTTAGGGACCCCAAAATCTAGATACCCCTAGTTAAATTCCAAGGGAAAGATTTCATTATGTGAAACTCAAGTGTCGATTGCTACTAGAATTAAGCATCACTTGAAAGTTGCATGATTAATTGAAGTCATAATTTTTTGCAGACATCAATTTTGTTTGTGATCTACTATATTAGATCTCGATTGAATTAAGTATTGGAACATATAAAAATTGAGGAGCCCTATACCTCCGTAAGGATAGGTGCTGAATCTCCGTACCAAGAGGGGTTTTTTTTTATGTCGCGAAAGCATGGACCAGCTCCGATAGGGAGAGGTCTTCCACTAGCAAGGATCATATTAAGTAGGAGTTGGATAGGGTGGTAGAGGAGCTTTGGCTAGTAAATCTCTTTTTCACACCTAGGAACTACTTGGTCCCCTGTATGGTTTGAGTTCTACTTGGGACACCTATAAATGCTAGCTATGGATGGATTTTGATCTTGATGATGTGCAGATGTACCAAATGAGGTAGCACGTCAAATTGTAATTTTTCTCATGTATGGGCGAAAGAACACACATTATGGAATATAATCAATGAAATTGTTTTATTATTATTGTATGTCCGTGAGTAAATTACGTAAACGAACAACTGTGCATAAAAGGATTTTAATTAATGAAGCTGTTTTTATATGTTTTCGTAATATGATAGGCAATTAAATAACTAAGAACTTCCATAGAGGGAAGCAGGTGGATGGATTCTCGACACGAATCCAATCCTATGGTAGGGTGCTCTCGATTAGCCGAGAGGTTTTCCAAAAAACAAACAATAGGAAGAAACTCTAGGAAGGGCTGATTCATTGACTTACTTAGGGTTTAGTCTCAGAACCTGAACTATAAATTATCTTAGGGAAGTGGTACGACGACTGTGCCGCAAAGCACTATGAGGAATCTCATAAATTCTTAGTCTGCTATTAGAAAAAAGTGTTGTACTCCATGAACCAAGGGTAATGGCAAGCCTCTTGAAGGACACCTACGGATGTGAGTTAGTTGTTGATAGGTGATTCTTAGGTCAATTAAGAACCTTCAAGTCAGTCCTCCATGGTGGGTAATGACAGGACACTTCCCTTGCGAGGTAAACCTAGGGTTAACTAGCCGGACAAGATCATTTTGATTAGAGTACGGATAGCGACGGCTAGAAGGTAAACTTTGTGCAACTACTAAAATGTTATCCGTCAAGAAATCAAGCCGGGTACACTACACTTTCAAATGCTAATTTGAAGGGGAAACTTTATTTTAAAAATTATCTAGTTTGAGATTGTCTTAGACTTGATTTTTGACATAAAAACTTATTAAAAATACTAGGAAAAATGTCAATTTCAGACTTGTATTTTGACCATGACATATGGATATATATGAAGTAGTTAGAGACATGTATGATAGCTACATCATTGAAACTCAATTTATATGTATTTTCTTGGAAAATTTTAATACTTTTTAGTCTTTGATTTGAGCGTCTAATGCTCAAGACTTATTCACACAATTGAATAGTGGTTTGATATATTGCATATTGCTGGTTTTTTCAAAATTGTGGCATTGTTGTGACAAGTTGGCTAAGGATAACTATAGTGTATGGTCCTGTCGCATTAAATTTTTTTCGATAGGGAGATATCTGTGGGACCTTATTAAATGTGAAGATGCATGCCATGAACTTCTTAAAGAGCCAATGGAGGAACAAAAGAAGGCCTACAAAGGTATACATTCTAGAGATATTGATCCCACACATGAAGAAGGTTGGTACATATAAAGATACTTTGGACATTATTGCGAAAATGTATTACACTCACATAGAGGTAAGGAAGATACATTTAAAGCAAAGATTGCATAGTGCATGGCATGGGAATGAAGCATTAATGATTATATTGTTGCAAATCAGAGTTGGAAGCATGAGAGAGTGTGCACAAGAGGGAGAGAGAGATCTCAAGTACAAGAACAAGATCTTGTTTAGCTTGTTCAAGGTTCAACTAGTACACTCTCCTCTACATTTGAGTGTATACTTTAGGCTATTTATATAGCCTCTCGAGGAGTTAAGGTTAGGGTTTTCCCTATCTTCCAATCCATTTACACCTAGCTACCCCTTTATCCTCTCTAGTGTAAGAAGAGTTCCTATGCTTATCTTTCAACACCCCCTCTCAATGCTAGGTGGCATTGGATAAAGCATGATAGGATGCCTCCCCTTAATACACAATGAGATGCCTTTATAAATCAGGCTACAAGAGAAGGTTATAGGTAGAGAGTGTATAAGACTCAAAAGATTTGGTCATCTATGGATTGAGAGGCAAAGTTGGTCTCTATTCCTTAGGTACTTTTGGAACACTGGGACACGTACTAGTATATTCCCGGTCTTTTTGTATTTATTACACTTCATTTTGTCATGATATTTCTTCCAACAGTTGCTCACAATATGGTCCTTTTTGTGACAGAAGGAGCACTTAGTAGAAGTTGTATGGAGTAACACTTGCTCACGGGAAGTAAATGCTAAAGACCCTTTGGTATGGTTTCTATTCTCTTCACAGACTTTAGTAGGATGGCAATGGCATCTTTATCATGGATGGGTGCTTGAAGGGAGGCAAGCTATGCCATAAGCCCCTTCATATGTGAAATAAACTTGCTTAAATCTTCTCCTTGTTTGTATTCCAAGCTAAAAACTCAATCTTGAGAAATATCTTAGAGTTCTTCCTTGTAGCATGATAGAGCCTTTTAAGCTCATTCCACTTTTCTTTTGCAGTTGAGAGTTGGTCAATGTGATGAATTAAAGATTCATCTAAATGAAGCATGATGATGGCTTGAGCTTGTTTCTTCTACATTAAGGGGATTGGTTGGGCCAATTACTTTGGCCCCTTTTATGAAGGGCCAGTATCCTCTTTCCATCATTTTGTATTTGACCAAGACTTGCAAAGGATGGAAATCTTTTCTATTAAAATTTTGAATTCGAGGATGGACATCAACATATGTTGTGGCCATTGGGAAGGTCTTACCACTTGCTAGAACAAGGGTAATGTCTAGTCCCTTACAAACTTGCTAATGAATATGGAAGCAAATCAAGGATACTCTTACAAACAATTGATATCATAGTTGTAATGAGGAGAAAGGCTGAAAATCATACGTATGTAATATTTCAAAATATGGCTTTGGTGGTCCTTTCTTGTGTGCAATCTTCTTCCAAGACTTAATGGTCTTTTTAGGCTTCAATGATGTGAACCTAGACTGGACTTCGGGCTCCTCCTTGTGGTATGGTTTAGTAGATGAACCTTGTGTAGGACAAGGATGGTCTATGATTTCAATGCTTGTTGCTAATGACTCCAAGGAGAATACAATGACACTCATCCCTCTAATTTCATTGACCGAAGTACTTGAAAAAACCACACATGATATGTAATACAAGTTTAGGATAGGATGGTCTATGTGTTTATAGTTATATATAGCCTTACAAAATGAAGTGGAGCACTTAATTGTTTTAATTTTCTAATGAAAAAACCAGATCATGTAAGTATCAGCAACAATGATGATTGAGCAATGTGTCTTAGTGCTTACAAGCATTCATCTCAAGTTTTATGCCACTTGAGATTAAGATGTGAAGTGTTTGCTGGATTGAAAGGACGACCCACCAAGTGTAAGAGTATTGAAGTTAAGCTTTCAGACCTTCAACTAACTTTGGAGAGGATAATTCAGTGATTAGAATCATTGTTAGTGCTCAAACATTGAAATTTTTGAAGAATGAAAAAGCCTAAAGTTTCTTGGCTATAGCTGCCAAAGACCCACAATCAGGTTTTGGCTTATAGCAACCAGCAGAGATGGAATTTCTCCAAACCCTCTTAGGGGGAGATGGTCCACTAGGAGGGCTATGAAAGCCCTATGGTGGTCCCAATGATTGCGCCATTGCCAACATGCACAACAGCTCATGATGGACATCGCCTACAAATTTGCGCTTGTTTTAAAAAAAAGGTAATGCTACCCTCCACGTCACCTGATCTGAGCCTTTGATGTGCCATGCTAAATTGCCTTGAGTTGAGAAGAAGATCTCCAGGAGAAATTGAGAGCTGAAATGCTCTCCCTAGGTCCTCCAATAGAGGTGGGTCAAGCTGGCTATGGTGGAAAGGAAGGTAAATGAGAGGGCAAGAGTTCTTCTTATGCACCTAGATGTGTAAAGAGGCTGAGGGAAGCTGAAGGATCAGAGATGGCTCTTATACCATATTTCAAATCAGAGTTGGAAGCATGAGAGAGTGTGCACAAGAGGGAGAGAGAGAGGTTAAGTACAAGAATAAGAACTTGTTTAGTCAGTTATTCAAGGTACAATTAATACACTCTCCTCTTCATTTGAGTGTGTACTTTAGGCTATTTATTAGCCTCTGGAGGAATTAGGGTTAGGGTTTCCCCTATCCTCCAGTTCATTTACACCTAGCCACCCTTATCCTCTCCAGTGTAAGGAGAGTTCCTATGCTTATCTTTCAACACATATAGTATAGATAAAGTAGATTTCTAAGGAGCTTACTTCGATGAATGCAACTATGGATGATGATGATTTGGTTTGTGTTACTCTGAATAGACTTGAACCTACCACTTATTACAAAAGAAATAAAGTTATGCCTAAATGCATCTAGGAGTGGGAAAAATGCTAGTCAAGACAATGTATTCTACCATTAGAGAGGTTGTGGCAGCTCATCCAAAGCTAGAGAATCTTCATATAGTCATGGAGATAGGTTTGCACGTGGTCATAGCTTTTTTGGTTGAGGAAAATTTATGCTTAAAAATTGGGAGAGATCTTCTTCTCAAGGTAGAGGATGGTCTAGTCCTCACATAGATGGTGCTGGTCACATTATTGTGGAGAATTTGGCCATATTGAGAAGGATTGCTATTATAAGAAGAATCTTATGTCTAGAGGTCATGAAAGGACATAATATGGTCATTATGCAAGTGATTATGCAGGCACAATATTAGGGTTCTAAAGGTAGTGCATCATTTAGAGGTCATCCTTTTGCAATGAAGCATGTTGATATATTCCCATAGAGAGGATGATTGGGTTTTGGATGTAGGAGCTATAAACCATATGATACATCATGCAACAACAAATGCAAATTACAGAACATGAGGCTATAATAGATTATGCATTGCATAAGATCACTCACATTAGTAGTGTGCCATTAATGACTAGAGATGGAATAGAGAATAATAAGCTTGGAGATATGTTGTGCCTACCATAACTAAGAATTTGGATTCAAGTGAAAAAATGATTGATTAAGGGTTGCAAGTAAGGCTTAACAAATGTGGTTGCTTCATTGAGGAGTTTAGAAATAGAAAACCTAGTAGGTTGATTGCTTGTGGCCAAAATAAAGGCATGTTTTTTGCTTTGGATACAAGTACTATCATACAAAGTTCTACGTATGTGAAGACTAGACATGGATAAGACAAGGATGTTGAGTTATGGTATAAAAGAATTGGGTATGTTAACTTGCAAATATTTTGGATCCATATCAAAATGTTTCCTTTAGTGTAGCACATTGAGTTATGGTATAAAAGAATTGGGTATGTTAACTTGCAAATATTTTGGATCCATATCAAAATGTTTCCTTTAGTGTAGCACATATCCTTTTGAAAATCGTAGCAAGTGGACATGGGTTATTTGTTTTAGTACAAAAGTGAGTCTTTTGAAAAGTTTTTGGAGTTAAAATCTATGAACAGAATACAATTTGGAAGTTACGAAAAGTTCTTGAGTGTCATGAGGCTACAAAAGTGAAAGAAAGTGTAGAGGAAGAGGAAGTCTAGACAAGAAGAAAGAAATACTAGAAGTGGAGAGAGAAAGGTAGGAAAGTAGGAGAGAGATGACTGGCAACCATGAAAGGACAAGAGAGAAGCTTGAGAGGTGAAGGACAAAGTTACATATTGCCAAAAAAAAAAAGATTATTGTACATATGTCATTTACCATTTTTATATGCCCCTACCCACTCTCCTAGATTCTATCCCTACCTGATTCTCAAAAATAAGATTGAGGACTTATTACAATGTATAGAATAGGAATAGAATGGAGTACTACTCTAATACAATGAAAAATCAAGTAGAACAATTATACGTCCAAGTAAGATGATAGATCTAAGAACTTGGTCATTATAGCTTCATGAAAGGCACTTATAGGTAATGGACAACACGCTATCTATTGTAGGGGCCAACTATAGTAAATTGGGCATTGTTTTTTATAGAAAAATGCAATTCAAGTATGCTATATATCAACATGAAACTCTTGGCAAGTGCTTTCAACCCATGTAGCTTGGGTTTTGATATCCACAGTTTAGAATAAAATGTGGTGTAAAACATTGAGGTGCCTAAATTCTCCTTGCACTAAAATAGAGCCATAGTTGACTTATCCTTAATCAAAAGAGCCTCCTAAAATAAGAAATTTCCCTTGAGATGGATTTTGGCCTAAATGAGGTCCCAAGGAAATCCATTAAGCTCCAAAATCAAAAGGTATTGCAACACCATCAATCACATACACCTATCCATCTAGATCAAATGTATATTAAAAAGTATCCCCATAGTCAAGTTCATAATCACATCCATAATCCCCCAAGTCATAGGGAAGCACAATGTCATCTTCATCTTCATGTATATCCACATAATGTGTTAAATCATCATCATACACATATCAATCATCATAACCATGATCAAAATACTCATTATCATATGCATTCAATGGCTATTGTAAACCTTGGATAACTGTAAGCTGATGCCCAATAAGATCGTCATGAGAGGTTGCTCCAAGGCTTCAAAACCTTTAGCATAACCATCTACATCCATGAGTGCTTCTCATATGATCCTTCAAGTACCTTGTCTCATCAACCTACACATCTTGCTCTTCATTATCCCCTGCATCATGACATGATATCAAATATACATGCTACCCACCCCTTGGATGGCCCAAATCCCTCAATATGAACACATAAAATCTGCAATATCTTTGTTATTATACCCTCAACAAAGGGCTCAAACCTCTATGTTTCTTTGAAGGCTTACCATTGTCACCTACAAGATTATCCCCAAAAAGGTCTCATTGATCCTCTCATACTCTTGGATTGGTAGAATCTTTATCACTTTTTTTTCCTTAGTCTCATCTAGGATGCATAGAGTATATTTACCTTTTGATCTCATAGATCATTTTTACCTCACCGATGTTGAGAGTACAAGTTCCTTGTACTTGTGGATTGGCAAAGTCTTTATTAGTTATGTTTTTACTTTTCCTAGTTTCATACTCCAATGGATGTGGGGTGTGGGGGTCATTCATAAATATGTGATTTTTCCATGTGGATTCAATAGAAAAGGATATAAGGGTATAATTTTGATTGGGCATATACATAAGTTGAATAGGAAAAGGGTTTGTTTTGAGCAAAGCCATTAATATACTTTTTCTTCAAAGGCATACCTTCAAAATTCATCTTCTTTTTTCAATTTGTGTACATCCATTCTTTTTCATGCTAGATAATCTATCTAAGAGAGAAACTCACTAGAAAGGATAATGTGCAAACAAACAAAAGTACTAATGGGCCAATGTTTTTCACATGATCAATTCATACTTCTCAAGGTATAAAATGAATTTGAACAAAGTCTAATAGGTTATTCAATCATTGTTTGTGCTAAATTTATTAGCTTTCAAATGAATTGGGGGAAGTCATTTTTGGTCAATTAATAGAATTTTTTGGGTTGGCAAGGAAATGTGATGAATTTTTATTGCCTTCAAGCACCTTGGAGCGTGCTTTGGGTAAAGAAAGCTATGTTCAAGATTCAGAGGGAGAGAGGGAGACAAAGACATGGAGCTGTAACAATAGAGAGTAGTGAACTCTCATTGTTCTCTTCTTCTCATTCTTCCATAATGCTTATTGAAGTCTAATCACACATAACTGATAAACACACTAGGTTACTAACTGACTGTACCACTAACTGTGGTTGAGTCTAACCAACTCAGTTATTGCAACACACATGTAGAGTAATAGCTAAGATGACAGATGTCTAGATAAGGTTGGTCATGTCGGTAATACTGATCTCACAATCTTGATTCTCAACACTCCCCCTCAAGCTCAAGCTAACTGTTGTATTCCAAGTAGCTCCCTTAAATGCACAAACTTCTCTTTACCAAGTGATTTGGTAAAGATATCTGCTACATGGTCTTTTGTCTTCACATGGAGTAGATCAATCTTTCCAGCAAGTACTATCTCTCTAATAAAATGATAATGAACTTCTATGTATTTGAATCTAACATGATAGACAGGGTTGCTAGCCAACATTATACTACTGAGATTGTTGAGATATCGAGCTCCACTCGTGATATGCCAGGGTGACCGTTGTGCATTTATGTCACCGACATGTTAGTTGCAGATGCGGTTGGTACACCGCCCATGAATAATAGCTACATGATAGCTATCCTTATCTATTCTAGTTCGTGGCTCAGTTAGTATGCCACCTTAGTTAGTTGAGTTTGGTTTGAGACCCATATATAGGGTTCTTCTATTTCTATGTACTTGAGTTCTTTTTGGCTTACACAACTAAGAAGAGGAAAACTGTTTTCAGCCTCCACCTCTGTGTGTATTCCCCCATTGTGCAAGCAAGAAAGCTACAAGTGAGACTCCTTCCTTCTCTCCCACAATCTTGACATGGTATTAGAGCCTTGTTCGTGGTAAGGAGCTCAAGAAAGCAAGCCAAGCTCGAGGTGTTCTGGTAAGAGGAGCAGTGTTGCTTTCATTTTCTGTTTTGGGAGCAGATCTCTGCAGGTAGCACAGCCGAAAATTGCAAGAGTGCATTGTCTCAGGTTGAGACACCCTTCGCGGTGAAGCAAGAGGGCAGTATATGCTGCGGGTAAGGGCTTTAGCCCTTGGCGACCCTGTTTTTTTGATTTGAGGCCATTTCGGGGCCTGTTTTGGAGGCGGAAGTTTTCTGCACGCACTCAGGAAAAGGCCCAGTTTTATGCTGTGCGACCACTATTCTACAGGTTGGTGAAAAATTGCTGTAGAAATTGCAACGTATGCTTGTGTGCAGAGACATTGGGAGTTACAGAATCATCCTTGTTGCCTGTTGATGCAAAATCGTCACTAGGAAGTGACTGTGTGGTCAAATACCACTTTCGCCAGTTTTGCAGATTTGCCCTTGTGAGGGTGAAGCTGAGTTTTTTGCAGTGACAGAATTTTTTGCAGTGTTCTGTAATGGCGTCTGATTCTCTTTCACAGATTGTAACTGAAAAGCTTGACAGGCATGGAAGTTTAGAATGACGAATTTCCTTATGGGAAAAGGATATTGGGAATTTGTTGCAGGAAATGAAGAAGAACCAGTTCTTCCTGATGTTCCCAATCAATAGCAAATGCAGGCATTTAAAGCATGGCATGAGAGAGCCAGGAAAGTTATGTACTGGCTGTCTATCAGTATTTCAGACTCTATGATTGTGCATATTCAGGATGCAAGTACGCCAAAGGAGGCATGGGATACTTTGTCAAAAATGTATAGCACAAATACTCAAGCCAAGAAAATGCAGCTCAAGCAAGAGTTGCATAATGTGCAAAGAGAAAATATGAGCATCAATGACTACCACATGAAGGTGAAGAAGATTGCAGATGCACTTGCTTCCATTGGGTCGCCAGTGGAAGATGATGATTTAGTTTCTGTGACCTTGAATGGTCTAGGAAAGGATTATGCACAGTTCCGAACATCCATTTCCGTCCGTGAAAGATTTCCTGATTTTGAGGAGTTGATTGCTCTTCTAATTTCTGAGGAGCAGAGAAATGGTGGTGCATCTTCTTCAGGAGGAACTTCAAAAGAAGCTGTCTTCTACTCAAATACTGGAAGAGGTAGAGGGAGAGGTAGAGGAGGCCGATATGGAGGCCGTGGTAGAAATCAAAATATGCAGCAAACTCAAGAAAACCAGTCCTATGGAGGAGGACGTGGTAACTCTAGAGGCAGGGGGAGCCAAAGAGGTCATGGTGGATGGCAAAGAGGCCAAAATGCAAACAGTAATGTTGAATGCTACTATTGTGGTAAAATGGGTCATATGGCTAAAGACTGCTATAAAAAGCAGAATGACATCATGAATGGAAAACTGCAATAAGGGAATTATGCATCTTCTAGTAGACAGGGTGATGACAGAAATGAGCACTTGTTTATGGTGCAGCACATGAACAATTCTGTGACAAGTGCTGAAGAAAGCAATGATGTATGGTATGTTGACTCAGGTGCATCAAACCACATGACAGGTCATGCAGAATGGATGGAGGATGCAAGAAAAATGAAAAAACCAGGATTTGTGGAGACTGGTGATGATACTGCACATCCTATTGTGCAGATTGGAAAAATTCCTTTGTCTATGCAGGATGGGAAAAAGAAATACCTGTCCGATGTATTTCATGTCCTGAATATCACCAAGAATCTGGTTTCTGTTGGTCAAATGGTTGAGCAGGGCTTGCAGGTCAGATTTAATCCTCATGGATGCTTTGTTGAGGATATGAAAAATAAAGGTTGCTTGATAGCAAAAGGAAAGAAGAAGGGCAGAATGTTTACATTGGATGCAGACATGTCTAAATTGAGTGCAGCAATGTTTGCACATGGAACCGGTGTAGTTGCAGATATTGATATCTGGCATAAACGCATTGGTCATGTTAATGTACAACGACTTAAATCAATGCAGGCCCAAAATATTGTTGCAGGTTTGCCTAAATTCAAGGTTGCAGAAATGCATAAGGTATGTGAAGCCTGTCAGTTTGGAAAACAGGCAAGGAAACCATTTCCTAGACATGTTCAAGAGAGTGAGAAGCCATTGGAATTAATCCACTTTGATGTGTGGACTACTAAAGCTGCATCTCTTAGAGGCTGTCATTATTTTATCACTTTTATTGATGACTATAGCAGAAAAGTTTGGGTGTATTTTATGAAAAAGAAAAGTGAAGTTTTTGGGCATTTCAAAACCCTTAAAGCTATGGTTGAAAAAGAAACAGGCCTGCAAATAAAATGCCTAAGGTCAGATGGAGAGGGAGAGTACCTCTCAAATCAGTTTGCAAGGTTCCTGCAGGAGCATGGCATAAAGTAGCAATATTCATGCAGTCATACCCCACAACAAAATGGAATTGCAGAAAGGAAAAGCAGGCATATTGGAGAAGTATCTCGTGCCATGCTCAATGAAAAAGACTTGCCAGATTTTTATTGGGCTGAAGCAGTTGCTACAGCAGTCTACATAATGAACAGGACTCCCACTGCAGCAATACATGGAATGACTCCAGAGGAGAGGTATACTGGTAGGAAACCAGATATTTCTCATTTGAAATTTTTTGGTTGCATTGCCTATGTACATGTGCCAGATGAGTTGAGATCCAAGTTGGATCCAAAAGCTGAGAAGTGCATCTTTATTGGTTACTCTCTGCATCAAAAAGGGTATAGATGCTATAACCCTTCTACTCGTAAGTTTATAGTGAGCAGAGATGTTGTTTTTTATGAGATGAGTAGCTGGTATAAACCAGTAAATGTGATTGATGATGTAGATGCACAAAATGGAAATTCTGCACAGAATTCATAGCAGCAGTCACAAAATATTAGTGGACCTGGAGCGTCCTCTAGCAGTGGTTCACATTCTTCGCCATGGACAGGCAGATTGAGATCAGGAGAATCTTCTCAAAGTAATGCAGATAGTGGTATGCAGGTATCACAAAAAGGAAAAGAGAAGGTTGATCAGCCCATGTTTGATGTGAATGCAGGTCACTCTTATGTGGATGGTGAATCCAGTGGCTCAGAACAGAGCATTGATGATGAGTTGGGTATTTCTTCTATTGTTACACCTGGAGTAAGGAAGACCAGGGATGTTTTGAGAGCACCTGGGAGTGAACCTACTTTGCACAGGTCTACGAGAGCTAGGTATCCTGTGGATAGGCTGAAATATGATGGATTTACAGCCATTCACTATGCATATATGGTCAAAGTGATACAAGAACCAGAACCCACTTCTTTTGAGCAAGCCATGGGAAAAGAAAAATGGGAGAAAGCCATGGATGAAGAAATGGATGCCTTGGAAGCAAATGCTACATGGGAATTGGTACCTTTGCCTAAAGGTAAAAATGCAATTGACTGTAAGTGGGTTTATAAGGTGAAGCACAATGCAGATGGTTCTGTGAACAGATACAAGGCAAGATTAGTAGTCAAGGGGTATGCACAAACATATGGCATTGACTATGAAGAAACATTCAGTCCGGTTGCAAGGATGGCAACCGTAAGAGCAGTCATTGCTATGGCTGCATCAAAGGGATGGTCTTTACATCAGATGGATGTAAAGAATGCCTTCTTGCATGGTGATTTGCAAGAAGAGGTCTATATGGAGCAGCCACCAGGTTATGTGCATGCTGTTCATCCTGAGTTTGTTTGCAGGTTGAAGAAAGCCTTGTATGGCTTGAAGCAAGCACCTAGAGCATGGTCTGACAAGATAGGACAGTATCTTGTCACTATTGGCTTTCAGATTTCCAAGGCAGATTTCTCACTTTATGTGAGAAAAATAGAGAAATGTATTATGCTACTTGTCATTTATGTTGATGATTTGATTATGACAGGTGACAGTGATGAAGATATCCTTCATGTGAAAATGCTATTGAAGCAGAAGTTTGAGATGAAGGATTTGGGAGAGCTGCGTTATTTCTTGGGCATTGAGGTGATTAGATCACCAAGTGGGATACAGCTCTTGCAGAGGCAGTATGGATTGGACATGTTATCCAAATATGGGATGACAGGCTGTAAGCCTATTTCAGTTCCTTTGGAGCAGAATGTGAAGCTGAGCGCAGATGCAGGTGAAATTCTGGAAGACCCTACTATGTACAGACGCATAGTAGAAAGCTTGATTTATATGACTATTACCAGGCCAGATTTGAACTATGCTGTTGGATTGGTAAGTCAGTTTATGCAGGCTCCAAGGAAACCGCATTTGGATGCGGCTAGATGCATACTCAGGTATGTGAAGTCCACATTGCATTATGGACTATTTTATGAGACTGGGGTTCAGATACAGTTGCATGGATACACTAATGCTGATTGGGCTAGTAGCATTTCTGATAGACGATCTACTAGTGGATATGTGTTCTCTTTTGGGAGTGCTGCAGTCACTTGGAGCAGCAAAAAACAACCTACAGTTGCCTTGTCGAGCACAGAGGCTGAGTACAGGGGTGCAGCAATGGCTGCATGTGAGGTAGCTTGGTTGCATAAGCTACTTTATGATATGCATCAGCCTACAGATGGGCCAGTTGTCATTTATTGTGACAACATGAGTAGTATACACTTGGCAAATAACCCAGTCTATCAGGCTAGAACAAAGCACATTGAGGTGCATTATCACTATGTGCGGGAGAGGGTTTTACTAGGTCTTATTGATCTAGTTTATGTCAGCACAGAGGATCAGGTAGCTGACATATTTACGAAGGCATTGGGCGCAGAGAAGCTGCGCAAGTTCAGAGATCTGCTTGGTGTGCAGGAATTGGGATTGAGCTCGAGGGGGAGTGTTGAGATATCGAGCTGCACTCGTGATATGCCAGGGTGACCGTTGTGCATTTATGTCACCGACGTGTTAGTTGCAGATGCGGTTGGTACACCGCCCATGAATAATAGCTACGTGATAGCTATCCTTATCTATTCTAGTTCGTGGCTCAGTTAGTATGCCACCTTAGTTAGTTGAGTTTGGTTTGAGACCCATATATAGGGTTCTTCTATTTCTATGTACTTCAGTTCTTTTTGGCTTACACAACTAAGAAGAGGAAAACTGTTTTCAGCCTCCACCTCTGTGTGTATTCCCCCATTGTGCAAGCAAGAAAGCTACAAGTGAGACTCCTTCCTTCTCTCCCACAATCTTGACACAGATTGTCACAATGCAATGTGACTTTGTTGTCCAACTGTATACCCAAGTCATGTAGCAGTTTTACAAGCCAAATTGCTTCACATGCCACTAAGGCTACACCCCTGTATTCTACCTCTGTACTAGATAAAGCAATGGTGAGTTGCTTTTTACTACTCCAACTAATCACACTACTGCCCAAACTGAAAGCATAACCACTGGTTGACCTCCTATCATAGAGACAACCAGCCCAATCAACATCTGTATAACCTGACAAGTCGAATAATTTCCCATGCTCATAAAACAGCCCATAATCAGCAGTACCCTTCACGTACCGCATAATCCTCTTGATTGCATGTAAGTGTGGCTTATGAGGTCTATGCATAAACTGGCCAATCAACCCCACTATATAACTCAGGTAATAGTAGGGTAAATCAAGCTATCCACCATCTATTTGTACATAGTGACATTGTCAATCTCAGTTCCAACATCAATCACAAGTTTGACATTTTGATCCAATGGTGTTTCCATGATTTTACACTCCATCATGCTATATTTCAACAACACATCATGAGCAAACTATTTTTGTAATAGCCATATACCTTGAGGTGTAGATACAATCTCAATCTCGTGAAAGTACTTCAACTCACCAAGATCCTTGACTTTGAATTCAGCATGCAACATTGCTTTAATTTCAACGATCCCATGATCATCATCTCTAGTGATGATCAAATCATCGACATAAATCTCCAGAAAAACATAACCAGGCTCTGTCTTCTTTGTAAACAAGCTTTGATATGCATGACCTATCTAAAAACCAAGTTACTATAAATAAGTGCTTATGTGAGTGTTCCATGCTCTTGGTGCCTGTTTCAGCCTATACAAGGCCTTTTTTAGCTTACACACATGTTGAATAGTCAAGATGTACATAACCCTCAAGCTGCTCCATATACGCCTCTTCAAGCAAGTCACCATTCAAGAATACATTTTTGACATCCATCTACCATAATTTCTAGCCCTTAGAAGCTGCTAA
This sequence comes from Lygodium microphyllum, assembly GCF_053477565.2. Lineage (NCBI taxonomy): Eukaryota > Viridiplantae > Streptophyta > Polypodiopsida > Schizaeales > Lygodiaceae > Lygodium > Lygodium microphyllum. The sequence goes on along the minus strand of NC_141159.1, from coordinate 12,021,531 downwards.
TGCAATAATTGTTCTCACCATTGCTATCTTGGCAACTGGGTTGAAAGTCTCCTCATAATCTAGGTTGTACTATTGTGCATATTGATTTACAATCAACTGGGCTTTATACCTTTCCAATGAACCATCTGACTTGCATTTCACTTTATAAACCCATTTGCAACCAATGGGTACTTTTCCTTCAGGAAAACAGGGCAATTCCCATGTCTCATCTTCAGCCAATGCTATATATATGTATTCTTCATCCATGGCAACACACCAAGTCTCATCTGTAACTCCCTCACTGAACTTCGTAGGTTCTCTATAGCTTGACACTTTAGTCATATATGCATAATTTTTGGATGAATATCCACTGTATGTCAACCTATCAACTGGTTTTTTGACCCTTTCAGACCTCCTCAATTGCGGTGCACTTTGGGCTTGCCTCTCATGAGGTAGCACATACTAGCTTTGCCTCACAACATGCGTCATAACTAATGGTATGCCCAATTCACTATTAAGATTGTCACTGCCAAGTGACTCATGTCCAGATGGGCAAGTCACATCATCTAACATCTTTTCTTTTCCTTTATCCAATCTCCCCATCATTGATATATCCATGTCAATGGATGTAGTAGTACGACTACGGAGTCGTCATGGCCAAGAACTAATTGTAACATGTCCACCTATCAGCTGTCCAAGCACAATTTAGCGGTCCATCGAGAAACGAATCTAAGCGTTGTAGCCTGGCACTCCCAAGGAATGTTCCGGGGTTTGTCGCCTAGGGCTTCCCGAGTCCACCTCGCAATGAAACATTCATGGCAGAATCCATTAGGATCGACATGAAAACTGGGTTCCTAGGGCCAAGGTCTCCTAACAGCATTCTAGCATCAGGTTTTGAATATCCTTCTTTACGTAGAGATACCCAATCCGAAGCAGATCCATACCACACTTGATTTAAAGAGAATGGGAAATGAGAGGGATGCATTGCTCAACCTCTCTGTCCGTAGGGCATAGTCCCATTTCGGTCCCTTAAAACGGCATGGATCCGATTCTAGCTTAACTATACCTAAAGTCAAACGACGATAAATCCTTCTGAGAAGTCTCATAATTTTGTGGGACCACCCTGGTGTAGGACGGACCCGTCAAGGATTCCACCCACCTACTTCCCTTGATAGCTTTAGTTTTCTAATTAGGTCCTACCACATTTATGTGTGACATTTAAAATCAGCTTCATTAATTAAACCTTTTAGGGAACAAGATTCATTCATGTAATTTACAGCACAAACACGAAAACAAAGCAAGCAAACCTTTTGACAAACAAGTTTCTTAATTTATCTTCTTTGTCTCCTACCCATATAAGAGAATTATGTATCCCTTCTGTCCAACAGAAGTACCCGGTCCAAATCATATGGCACCATAATTTTTATTCAGTATCTAGAATAGGATCTTCCAATGCCCAGACGTTGGGCTCACATCAGTCTATAGCTCTGCGTTTTGGACTCGGCAAGGGGTGTCTAGAGCTCCACTGACCCCAAGCGACCTAGGAATGAGACACTTTTCGTGGTTGGCCTTTTCACTACTCGATCTTTAGCCCGTAAAAATCGAGCAGTACCCTCTCAGGTTGAAACGTGACATGATCTTGGAGATAATCCACCCTCGCAAAATATCCTATCTTAATTAACCCAATTTAAGAATCAAGCACAATCAAGGCAATCATTCTAATATCATCTCTCAGGAAAAGCATTTCTTTATTTCCTCCATGGCAACTTGTAATCACTGACCCCAGCCATGCATTTTCCATCAAACATGAGTACTTGGAATAATCATCCGAATCACAATCCACAATTAGTTTAATGCAAAAGCATTTTAAGACGATATTGGGCTCACAGCAGTCTACAACTCCGTGTTCCGGACTTGGCAAGGGGTGTTCAAGGCTCCACTGACTCCAAGTGACTTGGGAGTGAGACACACTTTCCGTGGTTGACCTTTTCACTACTCGACCTTCGGCCCGTGAATCGAGCAGTGCCAACAAGACCTGATCTTGGAGATGATCCACCCACGCAAAATATCCTTCCTTAATTAACCCAATTTAAAGATCAAGCACAATCAAGGCAATCATTCTAATATCATCTATCAAGAAAAACATTCTTTTATTTTCCCCATGGCAACTTGTCATCACTGAAACCTGCCATGCATTTTCCATCAAACACGAGTACTTGGAATAATCATCTGAATCACAACCCACAATTAGTTTAATGTAAAATAATTTTAATACAAAAGCATGACCTACTAGCAAGAGTTTGGCCAAGGTCTAGAGCTTCGTAAATGAATCTCTTTTGGAATAAGTTGCTTGCCATGCAATCTAACAGATATGCGAGTTGGAACATATAACTTTGAAATGATGAAAAATTGCACCTACTATTACGAGGATAGAAAACTGATAGTGCTTGAGTCTTTTATGAATTCATCGTACAACATTTAAATACAATGGTCTTCTCTTGATACGCGCGTTTGAGAAATTCAGCCTGTCGAATACTTGGGATGCAATTTATTCTTCTTAATGTCCTATCTTCGTATGGATCTAATGCATCTCATGTGAGACTCAAAGCAAGCATTTATCAAACTGGAAATACGTTACTTATGACTGCTACCGTGGTTGGATGGGCAATGATATCCTTGCTCAAGGCTTTCGTTGCGGGATTGTCTTCTAGGCACAACAACTTCTGCTTGGATGCGATCCCTGATCTCTTCTCTTTTAGACGTGCTTTGCACATGACTTTTGCATCTTGTATTCAATTAACAAGGGCCAATTGGGGAGCGAGATTAGTTTGTGGTCGAGGGACAATCATGCGGAAACGAAGTATCAGTCTTTGATGAATGGGAGAGAAGGTATACATGTGGACACCTTCTACGGAGGGGAAAGGTTCCTTCTTCTTCTTCTTCTTCTTCTTCTTCTTCATCTTCTTCTTCTTCTTCTTCTTCTTCTCTCTCTCTCCCCCTTCTATGGAGGGGAAAGGTTCCTTCTTCTTCTCCTTATTCCCTTCTTCTCCTCTCTCTCTACCTCTCTTCTTCTTCTCCTCTATCTCTCACTCCCTCTCTCTCTCTTCCTCTCTCTCTCTCTCTCTCTCCCTACTCTCAGACCGGTAGCAATTGGGGGGGCAAGAGGTGGTCTATCTCTCTTCTCATCACACAACGGCAAGTGGGGGGGGGGGGGGGGCCTACCTTCATTGTGGTGGGGGGGTTTTTAATTTTTAATAGTGTGAAGGGGGGTATTATTAGGGGGAAAAACATGGATAGTGGGGGAAAAATGCGGAGAGAAAATGGTGTGGTGGTGGTAGTGACCGCCACCCGTTTTGCATGGTGGTGGGGGACTCCAACTTGGTCGTCATCATCCACCTCAGCTTCATCATCACCCTCATCTCCCTCCTGTCCACATCAACTTCCCCTTTCTCCTTCACGATTATCTTCATGCCGTCCTTCTCCTTTTCTTTCCCCCCTTGCCATCTGTCATTGACGATGATAGGGGGGATTTAAAAAATTATAATATTTATTTTAAAAATTGGGAGAAAAAGTCCAATAGACCATGGAATGGCTATGTGACGTTACATCCTCTCCCCTTAGAGAACTCGAGATATTGTCATCTCAAAAGAGCTGGGGAAGACAAGCATTAATGGGTCTTAAGGCCTATGGGATAGGGCATCATGCATCCTCTACGCTGCTTTTAATGACTCAAATAGTACAACTCACATTATTGCAATTAACCATAGGTACAAAAGTAGGGTTTATTTCTAATATAATTTGTGTTACATATCGATAGATTTTCTAGGATTTCTAATCATCTTGAAGAGGTGTAGTAGGCTCTAGGTCTTCATCTTCATCTGACTCCTCCATATATCCATAGACCGTACTTTTGTAGCCTCATTTCCTTGGGACATCTCCTACGGATGTGCCCTATCTCTCCGCACGTGTGGCACCTCTTGCCTTTATCTCGAGAAACATCTTTGTCACAATTGCCCGATCCAAGTTCTTAGAAAATTGACTTTGCTCGAAGTAATGCATCTTGCAAGTCCGTTGGATGCATTGCTTCTAGACGGTGGTTCAGAGAAGTGTTTAGGCCATGGAAAAACTTGGAAACTTGCTGCGCAATATCCATAGGCGGTGTGTATTTTAGTAGCATTACAAACTTTGAGTAGTAAGCTTTCAGAGTTAATTCCAGCTGCTTGAGCTTGAAGAATTAATTCATCTTCAAAGTCTGGTACGTTGGCGGAAGGTATCATTTGCGTACAACATCTTTCAGCTGAGTCCAAGTGATAGCAGCTTCAAAAATACCTTGATCTTTGCACCATTGCTTCCACCATAACCGAGCTTGGCCAACTAGCTTAAGTTTGGCTATCATTGCTTGATTCATGGAGGCACTTTCCGAAGCATAGAAATAGTCATCCATCGACTCAATCCATGTCTCTGCCTTTGCTGTGACGTCTAACCCTTCTTCATCAAACTTGGGTGCCTTAATTTTCTTGAGAATGAATTTCTTCTCTTGCATGTCAGCATTCGTGGGTGCAGAGAGTGCTTGACAATCAAGCCATACCACTCATGTTATTTCTGTTTAGGATATGTCTATGAATCAAACATTAATCAATCACACATCATCATGAAGTTTCACTCTGATACCAACGGTAACATGCCCCGTCTATCAGCTGTCCAAGCACATTTTAGCAATCCATCCAGAAACAAATCTAAGCGTCATCGCTTGGCACTCCCAGGGAATGTTTCAAAATTTATCGCCTAGGGCTTTCTGAGTTCACCTTGCAACACAACATTCACGGCCGAATCCACTAGGATTGATCTGAAATCTGAGTTCCTAGGGCCAAGGTCTCCTAACAACATTCTAGCGTCGGGTTTTGAACATCCTACTTTAAGCAGATATACCTAATCCGAAGCAGATCCATAACACACTTGGTTCAAAGAGAATGGAAAATGAGAGGGATGCATTGCTCAACCTCTCTGCCCGTAGGGCATAGTCCCATTTCGGTCCCCTAAAATGGCATGGATCTGGTTCTAACTTAACAATACTTAAAGTCAAACAGAGATAAATCCTTGTGAGGAGCCTCCCAATTTTCTAGGACTACCCTATCGTAGGACGGACCCGTCAGGGATTCCACCCATCTGCTTCCCTTGATAGCTCTAGTTTTCTAATTAGGTCCTATCACAATTATGTGTGACATTAAAAATTAGCTTCATTAATTAAGCCTTTTAGGAAACAGGGGTCGTTCGTATAATTTACAGTACAGACACAAAAATAAAGTAAGTAAACCTTTTGACAAACAAGTTCCTTAATTTATCTTCAAGTTAATCTTTGTCTCCTGCCCCTACATGAGAATTATGTATCCCTTTTGTCCAACAAAAGTACCCCGTCCAAATCACATGGCACCATAAATTTTATCCAATATCTAGAATAGGATCTTCCAATGCTCCAGACGTCGGGCTCACGACAGACTACAACTCCGTTTCGGACTCAACAAGGGGTATCCAGAGCTCCATTGATCCCAAGGGACTTGGGAGTGAGACACTTTACGTGATTGGCCTTTTCACCACTCGACCTTTAACTCGTGAATCGAGTAGTGCTCTCTCGGGAGCTTGAAATGCAGCGTGACCTTGGAGATGATCCACCCTAGAAAAATATCCTTCCTTAATTAACCCAATTTAAGGATCAAGCACAATCAAGGCAATCAGTCTAATATCATCTCTCAAGAAAAACATTCCTTTATTTTCCCCATGGCAACTTGTCATCACTGATCCCAATCATGCATTTTCCATCAAACATGAGTCCTTGTAATAATCATCCGAATCACAACCCACAATCAATTTAGTGAAAAAGCATTTTAAGGCGATGTTATCTCAATTCAACAAAAACAATGATAACATTTTTCAACATTGCAAGAACAGTTGCAATAACCTCACATCGCATACTCACTCTCCCCCCTAGGGTCTAAGTGATTTCATGCAAAATCTACTTAACATTTTGGCTAAGACACATGCAAAGGTCTTATAGAACTAAGTAAGAATGTAAATTCTATTAAGCACTTATATTGATCAATAATCTAACTCTCTTCTCGGCGAGTTCGAAAGCATTGGCCTTTCCTTTGTCTCGGGTTTCCCTTAAGCTCTCTACTTGCCTTTGAGGCCTGGAGTTGTCTGTATCTAACCCAATCCCCATATTTGGATTGATAAACATAGTGTTTATCAAGCGGATCCCAAGGCAGCTTAGCCTCTAATCCTTATGATCATTGTTTCTACAAGTTAAGTACAATGTCAAGATTCCCAATCTAACAACATGAGCTACTAGCGAGAGTTTGGCCAAGGTCTAGAGCTTTCTAAATGAATCTCTTCTAGAATAAGTTGCTTGCCATGCAATCTATCAGATATGCGAGTTGCAACATATACCTTTGAAATGATGAAAATTGCACCTACTATTGTGAGGATGGAAAACTGATAATGCTTGAGTATTTTATGAATTCATTGTACAATATTTAAATACAATGGTCTTCTCCTCATATGTGCATTTGGAAAATTTAGTTTGTCGAATACTTGCAATGCAATTTATCCTTATTAATGTCCTATCCTCGTACAGATCTAATGCATCTCATGCGGGACTCAAAGCAAGCATTTATCAAAATGGAAATATGTTACTTACGACTGGTACCATGGTTGGATGGGTGATGATGTCCTCGCTCGAGGCTTTCATTGCAGAATTGCCATCTGGGTGCGACAACTTCTGCTTGAGTGCCATCCCCGATCTCTTCTCTTTTAGACGTGCTTTGCACAAGACGTTCGCATCTTGTATTCAATTAACAAGGGCCAATTGGGGAGTGAGATGAGCTTGCGGTCAAGGGACAATCATGTGGAAATGAAGTATTGATCCACGGCGAATGGTAGAGAAGGTATACCAGTGGAGGGGAAAGGCTCCTTCTTCTTCTTCTTCTTCTTCTTCTCTTCTTCTCCCTCTCTCTTCCTCTCCCTATCTCTCTCTCTTCTTCTTCTTCTTCTCCTCTCTCTCTATAACTCCCTCTTTCTCTCTCTCTTCCTCTCCCTCTCTCTTTCTCCCCACTCTCAAGCCGGCAACGATTGGGTGGGCAAGAGGTGGTCTATCTCTCTTCTCATCACAACGGTAGCGGGGGGGGGGGGGGGGGGGGGGGGAGGGGCGAGAGGTAATGTGGCCCTACCTTCATTGCGATGGGGTTTTTTTTTAAATTATTGTGAAGGGGGTATTATTAGGGAAAAAACGCAGAGAGAAGGTGGTGTGGTGGTAGTGGTGACCACCACCCATTTTGCATGGCGGTGGGGGACTCTAGCTTCGCCATCAGCATCCACCTCGACTTCATCGTCACCCTCATCTCCCTCCCATCCATGTCAACTTCCCCTTTCTTCTTCATGATCATCTTCACGCCATCCTTCTCCTTTTCTTTTTCCCCTTGCCACCTATCGGTTGACGACGATAGGGGGGATTAAAAAAATTTCTAATATTTATTTTAAAAATTGGCGGGAAAAGTTCAGTAGGCCAAGAAATGGCCGCGGGATGTTACACTAACTGTAGATGAACCTGTTGACCCACTCATAGACGTACTAGTAGTTGGAGGATAATTTTTAGTATAAGTAGGGCTGGCTGGTCCATCAAAGACCACTGCATTCGGATTACTATACCATGAGGCTAGCTCATCAAAAACTACATCCGTGGTGATCAAGGTTTCCCAAGTGGATGGATCATAGCATTTGAAAGCCTTTCTTTCTTGTGCATAGGCAAGAAAATTACTTTTGATAGCCTTGGGATCTAACTTCTTCCTCTTTTCATCAGGCACATGTATGTAGACAATGCATCCAAATACTTTTAGGTGACTAATGTCTGGCTTGTGCCTATACAGTTTCTCATACGGAGTCAAATCATGAATCCCAGCTGTAGGTGTTCGATTCAACACATAAATTGCAGTAACCACTGCTTTATCCAATAAGCATTTGGAAAATTCTTTTCATTAAGCATTGCCATCATAGCTTCCATAAGCATCCAATTTTCTCTCTTTGCCACACCGTTCTACTAAGGTATGTAACTACATGTGAGCTGCATTTTTATGCCATATTTAGCAAGGTACATATCAAAACTCTTTAGATACATATTCTCCACCTCCATCAAATTTCAAACATGAGATATAATAGCTAAGTTCATTTTTAGCATGCTTCTTAAAGTCCTTAAAGACATCAAGCACCTCATCCTTGTGCTTTAGAATACATAGCCATGTGTATCGATTGAAATCATCAATGAAGGATACATAATACCTAGCACCACCAAAAGATGCATTATGGGTAGGACCCCATAAATCCAAATGTATCAATTGAAAAGGTTAAGAACTATTTCTGACATGTCTCATGAATGGGAAACTTGCTTGTTTCCCAAACTAACAAGCACAACATACATGTCCAAGATCAGTGTACTTGAACTTCGGCAAGCCAAGTACAACCTCTTTCTGTTGCATATTTTTCAGCTTCTATACATTAACATGACCGATGTGTTTGTGCTAGATTTCTACATCTCAAACTGCTCCATTATCATGGGAAAACATGGCTACCTTCAATTCCAGGGATAGATGCATCCAAAGCAAACATTACGCAATCTCTCTTGCCTTTGGCAATAAATTTACAGTCATTTCCATATTCTTCAATATAAAAATCATCCAGGTTGAATCTGACTTGTAGATTCTATTCTGTCATCTTTCCAACCGACAGTAAATTCTTGGTAATAGAAGGGCTCTTATTTCTGCCATCGGGCATGAGCAACGGAACCATACTTGTATGCTAAATATTATGTTGTGTATCATCACCAATACATATGAATCGATGAGACCCTACTACTAACTCATCAAACCATTCACCATGAGGAGTCATATGATTGGATGCTCCTGAGTCTATGTAACATTTCTCATATTTGCCTTGCTTAGGCGTATTCTTTAATACATGTTGCATAGTAAATAGTCTAACTCCCTGCTCATCATGAGTACCACTAGAATATGCATAATGTCCATGTTGCCTACCTTTTGCCTTCATATCATCTTGCTTTTTATGACAATCCTTTGTGATATACCCATATCTTTCGAAATAATGACAGTCTTTATCCCTCTTAGATTGCTCATGCAACTAGCAAGAGTCACCTCTTCCTCTAGGTGATCTCCCTCTACCTCTAAAGGCTCCAAATCCTCATTGTCCTTGAGTATTTAAGCTATGCCAAGCATTTTTTTGCTACTATTTATATGTGTTTTGAGTGGCTCTTCGACCCCAAAAAGCTCCACAAGCTCTACCAGCTCTAGCTCACTGACTAAAATAAAAGATAGTGTCTTTACCTTGAGATGTGCTTAAACATGTATTTAATCCAAGCTTTACTTCTTTATGTATCAGAAGTGCAAGTAACTCGTCCCAATCAGGGGGTTTTGTTCTCACAGAAATGGACATATCAAATACCTTATACTCCTTGCCTAACCCATTTAATGTCAGTGCAATCATATCATCCTTTGAAACACGAGAACCAATATAGCCAACTGGTCAGCTATGGTCTTTATTTTCGTCATATATGCTTGAATGCTCTTGCCATTCCTAGACATGTTGTGTTGTATCTTCCTTGCATGCATGACATCACCATAATTCTTCATGAGTGCATGCCAAGCATCCTTCGGGGAATAGCAACTGGTAATCTGCATAGCCATCACATCATAAATGCATAAAGAAAACCAATGCAATACTTTACTAGCTCTTTCTAACCACTATCAGTAAGCTCTTTGCTCTTCTTATGTAGGATTCCATTCAGGCAATTTGGGTTCAGCTTCAGCCCCCATAGATAAATCCCAATAACCTCTGCCAATCAAAAAGTTTTGCATCTTGGACTTCCATAAAGTAAAGTTTTTGTTATCAAGCTTCTCTCCCACAATTTGAGTGATATTGTCAGTGCATTGAGCATTTGCCATATTTGCAACTAAGGTATTCAATGCTATATGCAATCTATAAGTGCTTGACTCCCTACAGTTCAAGAAAAGACTTTTTGCAGTTCAGAAACAGTCTTCCTGCAATTCATGAACACTTTCCTACAGTTGAGGATTAGTTTCCTACAGTCCAGAAATAGTCTTCCTACAATTGAGGAATAGTTTCCTGTAGTTCAAGAACAGTCTTCCTACAACTTAAGAATAGTTTTTTGACAAACTACTTGTTGTTAGATGTATTCCAGCAATAAAAAACACAGTCAATTGGGCATAAACCAAGCTCAAATCAGTTCAAAACATTCTATGGTAATGGTAAAACATCCCAGCAACAAACTATGTCCAACAAGCATAAAATAGATGCATAGAACTAATGTTGACATTTACTAGACTTTTCCACAATTTATGACATGCAAGCAACTTGTTATGACCAACACCATAAACTTTGTAATAACCACGTTATTCTTAGTTCAAAAACATCCTAAAACCACCATAGACATGTTCTAATATATTGCGGATTCAATATGTGGCCAAACAAGCATCAATGTTTGTATTGGATGCAAGTAGCAATACTAGATATAGCCATCCCACTGCTATAACCAGCAATATTTTCTATATTGAAACAAGAGTATTCAGACCTCAAAAGAGTCCCAAAACATCTCATTCAGTTGCCACTCTATGCAAGAGTTGATACATGTCCAATTGATCAAAATATATTACATGTATGTCAAGTGAAGATCATAGATATCCTTCAGTATCCCAAAAAGCATCTACTACTCAAGTGGTATGATCCAAGCATTTGTCAGTAGCAAATAAGCATCACAGATACTTCAACCCTATAGATATACTGTTTTCAAATCTAGGACAGCAATCAATTCATTGTTTCCAGCCTGCAAAAATAAGATCTAAAACTGAGCATTTAATACTCTGGAACCATGCTCAAATGCATGAGAATAAGGGTATACACATTGTTAGGATGAAAGGCACCAATGCTCTGGAACCACCTGTTGTTTATTGCATGCAGTAAACAACCAATTTATACAGATTTGTGCTAAATATCTCAAAATATGTAAAGAACTTGAAAAAAAATTCTTCTACAATTTGTAGACCACATCAAAACGGTCAAGAACCATTAACCGTTTCTCCAAAATTCATTTCTGTAGCAAGATATAGATTTTGCAAAAAAAAAAACAAGCTGTAAGCACAATCTCCTTTGATGATGTTTTCTTTAGATCTAATGTCTTGATATCAAATGGCCACTACCAAGCCTTTAGGCTTCATGCTCTGATACCATGTTCAAGATTCAGATGGGGGGAGAGAGAGAGAGAGAGAGATGGAGCTATACTAGAGAGTAGTGAACTCTTATTATTCTCTTCATCTCATTCTTCCATAATGCTTACTAAAGTCTAATCACACATAACTGATAAACACACTAGGTCAACAACTGACCATACCGCTGACTGTGGTTGAGTCTAACCAACCGAGTTATTACAACACACATGTAGAGTGATAGCTAAGACAACAGCTATCTAGATAAGGTCAATCATGTTGGTGATACGGATTACGAGCTTGATTTTCAACAAGCTCAAATTGGGTTCTCAATCACTTGAGAAGATCAATGAGATACTTGCCATGTATCTCTTGGCCTATGCATGTAAGGCTCAAGATTGTATTCCTCTCAACCATAAGCCTCTATTTACCCTTGTGTAGTTAGATTTTGATTTTAAAATTTTCTCTATAGTTTATGGGCCACACCCTCCAACCTTTGAGAGGGTTTGGGAATTGAAATAATTTTTCCCTTTTGCAAGGGTGCGTTTTCTTTGAGTATCTTTACATGTGCTTAATATAAATTTTTGTATGTAAACTAATAAGGATCATAATTTATATTCCCTTACAACTTATATAACTTCCCAAACACTTCTTATATAAGGAATTTATTACCAAAATTATTATGTTTTAATGATCCCAATAAGTAAATATTAAATAGGACTGATAGCTTATAGAATGAATTTTAGGAATTAGATCCTTTGGTAAATAGGTTTCCATTAAAATTAACTAAATTCAAAGAGGTCAGTCTTGAAATCAATTTTCAAAATATAACAAGTGTTGTATCCCTACAATTTACACCAAAATTTTAAGATTGATGCTAACACAAATTTTCCTTTTTTATTGTTAAATAGTGATCAAGATACTCACATTCATAATGCACACTACTACAAAAGACATAAAATAGCCATTGAGAGGATTCGATCAATGTATAAGAGAGGGTCGTCACCATTTGACAAATATGTACCTCAGAAACCAAAGAGAGATCAAAGGTAATTCTTGTACAAAAATTATTGTCAAGTTTTAGGGAGAATTTCAAATATTCAAAAGGTCTTTGTAGTTTTTATACTCTTTAAAGAGACAATATGCAACCTCACTATGCAATTGACTACCCCTTAACATGCATGCATGCATGCATAGATCTATATGTGTTCGCACACATATTTGTGTGTACAATCCTAACTTATGAGGAATTCTCAAAAAGAGCTACTTCACATTTATGTAGGATATTAAGGTCAAGAAAAGAAGATCTCAAGGAGGTTATTCAATTAACCATTTAGTATATACTTCAAGATTACTCAACAACTATACACATGTCACACTACTAATCAGTTTCTACAAAACCAAAAGCTTAGAGAAAAATGTGCCATGAATTTTATTCCATAAAAAAATTATTTATCCAATGTATTGTGAAGTTCTCAAGGATGTTCAATACATGTATACCCTTAGTATCATGTGCATTCAAGGCCTAATTTAAAAGCCCCTTATCTATGTTTTTTTCAATGAATAAAGTATATATTTTTTCTATTCAACATGTGAATACCCCTATTAAATCATATACTTTTGTATGTAGAAGTTGTCTAAAAAACAGATTTTTAAAAATCATTTTGTTGAACTCGTTTGACGCTTTACGTATTTGTCCATAACAACATCAAGGTATAGTTGTGGATTTTGATATGAGATTAATCTTTACATTAGATAAGAAAGAGGCCATGTAAAATGTTTACAAAATGCATCTATTGGGTCATAAGAGGATCACTTAAACCACTTGATATAGGAATCCATTCATGTAACTTGCATATTATATATTTTTCTAAGATGAATTCATGTGAAGAATGATGCAATTATCAAATTTAGGGTATCATCTATTTCATAAATATACAATAGAGTAGACTATGCTCCCAAATGTATATGAGTAGATGCATAGTAATGCAGTATAAAGATGGTAAAAGGCTAGCTCAATATACTAAGGTAATTAATGTGGCAATTAGTTACAATAAGAGTTGATCTCTTCCACATGAATAGTAGCTTGTTAATGAGTATTGAGGAAAGTGAAATTTGAGCATAAAATGAGCATACAACATGTGTTTTGTGTTCTCTAGTCATGAAATTTTTTTCTAAGACAAACATAAAAGTGGAATACAAAAATATTTTATGTTCCATAGAATGAGCTAAGTAAAGCAAAGAAACAAAAGTTATGTTGGTGGAAGGAGTGAGAAATCTAAATTAGGAGATTTATTGTGGAAGCTCTTGCAAACTTGATTCTTGTCCCTTTTATCATCAAACTCCTTATCTATAAGCATGCATGGAAAGTGAAACTTAGACTAGCAAGATAGTCACTCTAATGTTTAGAGTAAGGCATTGAAGGAGGTTGATAATATCCTTTTGAAGGATAGTGCTCATGATACTTTGTTTGTATTGTTATCTTTGATATGTGAGTGATTGATCTATGAAAGTGCAAAACCTTGTAGATGGCTACTAACAAGACTCATAATATTCTCTTGGATCCATTACTGATTTTTCATGTACTAGATTATACCTCTTTTCTATCTCGTGCATCTTCATACTTTATAGGAAAGATCCCTTCAAAAAGAGTTTCCATTCTAGATTATTTGTACGCAATGTGTCTTGACTTACTCCAAAAAATTCTGGTAGAAAACTTTATTAGCAAATGCTTGAGTCTTAGAATAAGAGAGATTGTACTCTAGTGTGCTCATTATGGTTTAATTGGAGCTTTATCTATTGCGTAATACTGCCTATATAATTTTACCCCAAGGATGATTACCTAGTTTGGGATTTGTTTATTAGGTTGCATACATAACTAAAAGCTAAGGTTAAAGGTATAAACAATTCACGTGGGAAGCTACTCTTTTTTCTTAATCTTAAGGAGAGATTATATTTTTTGGGATAGGAGGATGTTAATAGATGTCACATAAAATGAAATTTGCACCTAAAGCTATTAAAGCTAGTGAGGTGAAATGAAGAGGTTAGGACCTAGATCTTCCCAAGATGCATCTGAAGGATTGGCATGTAAATCACGATCCTTTACAAACATATATCCTCTTTTTGAACATGTTGCAAAACAACTAAGTGATCATTTTTTCTTTCTTTTCTTGGAATATTAGAGCTATTCATGTTTGGTAGCTAGAAATATAATACAAGGGGAGCATGCAAGTGACAAAAATGCATACGAACAAGTTCAAGGGAACTAGAACTTTCTTGCAAGAACAAATGAAATTCTTGAACATAGTATCAAAACTTGTAAAAGAATAAGATTGAACCAACCAATGAGGCAAATATACCTTACGAGAATTGGAGATTAGGAACACTCCTATTCCCTTATTAATTGAAAACATAATCAAGCTCACAAGTCTATAAATCAATCAACCTACACACCATGGAAACAAATAGATACATGGAGTTGTGTAAATCATTAGATAGATTTAAAGTTGCTATTATAGTTGACTTATGAAATGAGCCAAGATTTCATAGAGCAAAAAATACAAACTATTGTAGATGAAGGAAAAAATGTTCTCAAAAATATTCTAGAAATGACAATAGATGCACAAAGAGAAAGAGTAGAAATATAAAGGGAGATTGATGACGACTAATTCTAAATATTGGACCAACAAGGTCATCTAATGACATTATCGAACCTTATGTAAAGATGGTTTCTTGATCATTTTAACATGGTTTAGCCAATTTGTAAACCAAATATCAATTCAAGATACCCTTAATCACCGAACTAGATTAGAAGAGAAATATAAAGCAGGGGATGGCCACTGTAGCTTTGTAGAGAAATTTGAGCAAGTATTCAATCCAAAAAAACTCACCTCTAACTCAAAGAGAGTGCGAGACTTTGTCTCTTGGTTAGGAGAATAATGGAAAATGTGGCTCTCAAATAGTTCTACACACCATAGAAAAATTTCTCCATTCTCAAAGACCTCTTCATTATGCACTTTAGAAAGGTCCAATATGGGGATAATATCATAGTCAAGCTAATGGCATGGAGCAAAAAGAGGGAGAGATCAAGAGAGACTATGTCTCAAAAGTGAGATATATAAGTGTATACCATTAATAGAGAGAACTATGCCAAGGCTATGACTAAAGCCTTGTCCAAGGTATGCAGAAGATTAAGTGTATACCATTAATAAGGAGACCCAATGGCAAGGTTATGACTAGAGTCTTAGGGTATTCAAGATGAACAAATATATGAGCCCATGGCTAATAACTCACGCCTAGATCATTCAAACATCAATAGTGTACTAGATAGGGCCACTTGAATAGATATCTGCATAAGGAGAGGAGTAGAGAAAGGGAGTAATATCTAATGAGTCTTAGCCTAGAAATGTAATGAAGCATTCAACCAGGGAAAGAAATCTAATTAAAACTGAAATTGACATAAAATAACCAAAAAACTATTGCACCAAGACATCTTGCCATGTATTAATCATGAGAGTTTCAAAAATACATGATAGCCATGGTTGATGCTTCATCTAGCAAGAAAGAAGCTAACAACAAGAAAAATGAACATCCAATTTAGTGAATGAGCCAAAAAAGATGTCTTCTCTTAGCCTCTTGCCTTCTTTATCCTAACTCCTCATCTCCAAAGTTAAGGGTACATTTGCATAGGCAAGGGCTGAAAATTACAAGGTATGGAATTAGCATGATTCCAAAGTACAAAAATATCAAGGTATTTTCTTTTATGACAAATCATCCCATCCTAAGATGGTTTTGTCCTCAAAACCAAGGATAAATAGTTCAAATCCAAACCAAGGATGATAGTAATCATGTCCATGTAGCTCCGATATGAAAGGAAAGCATTTTCCATATAAGAGAGAACTTGATGTATACCAAATTGTGAGTAAACTGGCTGCTGTCCAAACAGGGTTAATTTACAAAAACTGTCATAACTTTTGATAGAATGGTTCAAATTACACATTTGAGATATAGAAATGAAGTATACAATCCCTAGTATAACCCTATAACGTCAAAATCAATTTTTGATAAAGTCAAGAGAGTTTTGTTGCCAATAATAATATCTCACAGCAAGTTGCCCCTGCACAGTCTATCATGTATCTTACTGCAATAACCAAGGAAAATAATTCACATAAGTGGATGGTTGCCAAGAAGATTCCTCTATAGGTAGCTCTTCCACTTAATGAGGTACTCAGTAAGAGTATGATTTTTGAGTACTTTTTCTCTCTTTCCAATAATACTTTCAAGTTCATATATGACAAGTCCTGCTTCATCCATTGGTGGCAACTCTTCCAATACCTGCACTTCAGGTCCAACATACTTCTTAAGCTATGAAACATGAAATACATGATGTATTCTAGTGGAAGAAGGTAGTTGGAGCTTATAAGCAAGCTCTCCAACTTTGTCCACTACCAAATATGGTCCATAAAATTTGTGAGCAAGCTTATTGTTCCCACCCTTCAATGAAGCATAGTATGTCTTGGGCACTTTAAGAAACACCCAATCTCCAACTTTGAAGTCCAAATGTCTTATCTTCTCATTGACATAGGTTTTCATTACTTCTTGTGCTTTCCTTATGCTTTCCTTGCATTGTCTCATGAGCATCTCCATCCTTTCCAACTCTTCCTTTGCTTGGGGGTTGATATCTTTATGAAACAAAACTGATGGGATTTGGACTTTGTACCCATAAAGTGCTTAAAATGGGGACATACCTATGCTCATGTGATACGTGTTGTTATAGCAAAATTCAGCAAGGTGGATCCAACGATCCCATAAAGCTTGTGTGTCATGACAATAATGCCTAAGGTACACTTCCACCCAATGATTGACTCTCTCCGTTTGCCCATCAGTTTGGGGGGTGATAGGCTGTACTAGGAGTGAGAAAAGTATCTATAGAAGAGAATAGACTTCTCCAAAAGTTGCCCATGAATTTTATATCTTTATCCGATACTATTCTCATTGGCATACCATGCAGCTTGAACACAGTTTTCATAAATTGCTCAGGTACTTGCCTTGCTGAATATTGTATTTTGGTTGGAATAAAGTGGGCTCATTTTGTCAATCTATCAACAACCACATAGATACTATTCCATCCATGACTAGTACTAGGTAATCCCGTTATAAATTCCATGAAAATGTCGGTCCATTTGCCTGTAGGAATAGGTAAAGGCTCAAGGAGTTTGGTTGGTAATAAAGTGGAGTCCTTATTTTGTTGGCACTCTAAACACTTGGATACATACTCCTTGACATCCTTTCATAAACCCTTCCAATAAAAACTTTTATGGACCTTGTCAAAGGTCTTGAAAAGACCCAAATGTCCAGCCATTGGTGATGAGTACATCTGATGGAGCACTTTCACCTTGAATATATTGTTAGGAACCAAGTACACTGTACCCTTAAACCATAAGAGTCCATTATGAAATTTGAAATTTGGAAATTCTTCATCACGTCCTTGCTATAATTTCTGTAAAATCTAGATAGCATGCTCATCCAGCACATATTCTTCTTGGATGTCGTTTATCCAATCCTTATAAATTGTAGACACCGTAGATAAACTATATGCCCACATTCTAGATAACGCATCAGCCACAACGTTATCCTTTCCACCCATGCATGCTATTTCAAAATCATATGATTGCAAGGTAGCTAGCCATCTCTTTTTCTTGGGAGAAAGATTGGGCTATGAGAGAAAATACCTCAACACCTTATGATCGCTTTTGACTTTAAAATGTGTTCCATAGAGATAATGTTACCATTTTTTTATCGCATGTAGAATAGCAAGCATCTCTTGCTTGTACACATGCATCTCCCTCTCTTTATCATCAAAATTTTTGCTCTCAAATGCAATGACACCATGCTCTTGAAACAAAATAACCCCTTAAACTCTACCACTAACATCCGCGTAGATAGTTAAAGTCATGGAAAAATCAGGGCAAACTAGTATTGGTGCTGAAACAAGCAATTACTTCAGCTCATTAAAGCTCTCGTCAGCAATTTCGTCCCAAAAGAAGGCCTTTTTTTAAGCCGATCAGTAAGAGGAGCTGTAACATGAGTATAAATCTTCGTAAATCTATGGTAAAAATATGATAATCCAAGAAAATCTCTTAAAGAAGTAGGATTAGTTGGGGTAGGCCATTCTTTAACGCATTGCACCTTCTTAGGATCCACTTTGATTCCATCTTCTCCCACTACATGACCCAAGTATTCAACTTCCTTTGTCATGAATGAACACTTAATTGCCTTGGCAAATAGTTTGTGCTTTCTCAATATATCGAAGTCTTCTTTTACATGCTGTAAATGGTCTTCTTTGCTCTTGCTATAGATCAAAATGTCATCAAAGAATACCAAAACTGTCTGAAATAGCAAGGGTTGAAGTATCTTATTCATAAGAGATTGGAATGTGGCTGGAGCATTGGATAAACCAAAAGGCATAACCATGAATTGATAGAGGCCTCTTTCCGTCCTAAAGGTTGTTTTAAACTCACCTCCTTCCTTCATGCATATTGATGATAGCCCGATCACAAGTCAATCTTGGAGAACACCTTAGCATCCTTCAATTCATCTAGGAGGTCATCTATTCTAGGTATTGGATACCTATTCTTGATAGTGATCTTATTAAGATCGCGGTAGTCGATACACATGTGAAAAGAGCCATCTTTCTTCTTTACAAGAAGGATCGGAGAGGCAAAAGGCGATTGGCTTGCCTTGATGAGACCCATTTCTAATAGCTCTTTTACTTGATGCTCTACCTCTTCCCTTTTCACCTTGGAGAGGCAATATGGTGGTTTGTTAATAGGCTTGGTGTTGGGCAGCAAGTCTATAGGATGATCCACTTCTCTTTTGGGAGAAAGATAAGTAGATGGCTGAAAAATGTCATCATAATCCTTTAGCAACTTGCAAAGATATGGATCTATGTCATTGGTAGGAGGAGAGGACCGATCCTCATCAATCTTTGAAAGAATAATATTGAACATGCATGCCTTTGCATTTATCTATTTTTTAATCTTCTTGGGACTGATCACCTCTATTTTCTTATTCTCAACACCATGTAAAATTACTTGTTGTTCACACCATTGAAATTCCATTTCCAGCTTGTTAAGATCCGTAGCAAATTTGCCCAAAGATTTCAGCCAAGTATAATGTCAATGGGACCCATTTCTAATGCAATCAAACTCACTGATGTAGTGCACAATGGAGATAGAGTAATAGGAACATTTGGGCAGCATTGATTACTATTTTCAAAAGTCTCCATTTGCCACTTGGATTTTGAGGGAAGAAGGCACATCGTGTGTGCTCAATTTCAACCCATTGAGTGATTTGGAATTAATAAAGCTATGTGTGCTACTAGTATCAATGAGTATGTGAATGGTCCTTTCATTGATTGGACCTTTGCGACGTAGGGTATTGTCCCCTCTTGAACCACTCCATGTGTCATTTGATATAGAACATAGCGAGGAATGTAAATCAGTCCAAGAATCATCCATGTAATGACCACCCAGATCAAAAGGAAAGCTATCCATTGGGTCATAAAACTCATCATGGATACTCTCTTCATTTTCATGCATCTCTTCTTGAGTAGTAGAGCCTTCAAGTTGTGCTAGACTTCCCTCAATAGGTTCAGCATCAGAATCATCTTCAAAAATCATACTAACCTTCAAATTCTTAGCATTACACTTGGACTTATGGTCGGGTGACCATTTCTCCCCGCACTTGAAACATAGTCCTTTGGCATACATTTCTTTGAGCTTGTCATTAGATACATATTTGCCTTGGATAGGGGCTAAAGTTTTGGCACTAATATCAATCCTTTTTCCATCAAACTTATTTTCAACCTTAGATTTGAAATTGTTACCCCGCTTTGTTCCATAAACAGTGGGAAAAGTTGGTATCTTGTTGTAGGTATTGCTGTGAACATTTATTGGCTTCCCACCATGCTGAAAATCAGTCCTTACATGCCCATAATGGCCTGATTCTTTGGGGATTGTGTAGGCTGAAATAAATGCCCTGTTTTTGGCTGAAAACTCTTGTATTTCTGTCTATAACGTTCAACCAATTGAATGGCAGCTTGCAAAGATGTAGGCTTCATAGCTCCAACTTCGGATGAGAAAGTAGACTCCAAACCAAATATATACTTGTTCAATTTGGCACTATCAGAGACTCCATGAACATACATTGAGAGGTTTAAAAACTGATTTGAATACTCTCTAACCGAGAGACCACGTTGCTCAAGGTACATATTTGAATTATCAAGTGTTGAAAGTAGTTGAGTACAAAAAATTCTGTAAACAGTTTACTATAGCTGTCTGGAAATTCTTGCAACCTATGAATGCTACCTGCCAAAGCTGAAAATACCCTCTACAATAACCAAAATGGTTGAATAATCCACTATAGACTGTAAGATTAATGGGACCCTATTTGTATACCTTGTCCCAAAATCTCAATGGTGATCCAATGTCAAAAACACCATGTTAAAAACTGAATTCTTGTTCGTTTGAGTGGCACTTGTACCTAAACTTTAAATGCATGGGATCCGAGACTTGAGGGGTGTGTAAATTTCCCTCTCAAGCCGGGTTGTGCTCCCCTTCAGGATCCTTGTCAGTAGGGGAGGGTCACCTCTCTTTTGTCCTACCAACTCACTTGGTATCCACTTTTCCTCGTGGATATACATACACATGGCAATTCAATGCTGGGCTCTAAAAATCAGCATGAAATGCATGGAATGAAAAGAATTTGATTGCCCCTTTTATGATATGCAAGAGCTTAAATGGAATAGGCTGAAATAGAAATGGGGATAGGTAAGAGATAACCTCATCAGTGACTCACTGCTTAACAATTCTTATTCCACTTACCATTGGGTAAAATTTTTCTCATGTCAATGAAACAAAAGAGCAAACAATTCAATATCAGGGTTAGGTAAATGAAATGAGAATTTGAGGTACTTGGAAGTGATTATTTCAGTGAATGAGATCGATTATGCAATCATCAATCACTAAAATAGCTCTATGGATTTCCCATGAAATACATTTGATAAAATGGATGAGGTTCTTTATCATTTTAATCCCTCTTTCATCAATTGGACTTAGCTCAGCAATAGGATTTAAAGAGAGATTAAAAATGATTAGATTACCTCTTAATCTTATAGGAGAAGAATGTTGTTGTTGATGAAGGAATCTCTCACAAATAGAGCTTGACTTCTTGATCAAGAATCTTTATGAAGAGTGCTCCCATGATCCATTGGTTCCAAAATTTGATGAAGAAGATTTCAAAAGAGATGCCACTTGAGTTGAAGATGCTGATTACTCTTCATTGTATGAAGTAGGCTTCAAAGAAACTTCAAAATTTGAAAGAGAATCCAATAATTCCCTTCCTTTAATTGACATTGGCTGCCCCTTCCATGAATCCTTCAAGAATCCACTCCATTCTTCCACAATGGTGAAAAATCCATGCAACATTGGTACTATCCTTTGTGTAGAGGCTTCAATAAGTGAAATTGACCAAAAGCCCCATGATCTTGATAAGAAATCTGAGAAAATAAGCTTGTTGTCCAAAACTATCAATAACAGGGTTCCATGGGAGAGAGGAGAGTCCACAATAGAGAGAAATCATGCCATAGCTTGAAGGAGACCACTTACCATTAGTACTTGAGCATTATTCATTAATGATTTGAGCTCCATAGCTCATCATTTGGACGAAATAGGCAAGAGGATACTGTTGGCGCAATTAACGTTGTTGTTGTCCACGTGTTGGAGAGAGGAAGAAGAAGGCTAATGAAGCCAAGTAACCATTCTACTTGAATCTCATGAGATGGAGAAGAAGGCTATGGAGTCCTTTTGCATGATAAAAGTCATGGGCAAGAGATATTGCTCAGCCTTTGGCCATGGATTCTTGAGGGAAGCTTGAAAATAAAGGGAAGAAACCCCTATTCTTGAAAAGTAACTCAAGTTTGAACCAAACTAAGTCTTGTAACCTTCTTTTTGTCCAAATTACCCTAATTTTTGGTCCAAAGCTTGTTCATGAGTTGCCAAATTGGTTGGAGCCTACCATTGTCCACTGGTTCATGCTAAGAATCTCCATCTTAGTCATGGTTTGTGAGAGATCTCCTTGTCAGACCACGGTTATGAAAGAACTAACTCCTGTGAGACTGAATTTTAATTGCGGTTTTCACTCCCTAGTCACTGCAACTAAATCTATTGCATGAAAATGACTTCTAACAGGATCTAAACTAATGCTCTAATACCAATGTAATAAAGCCAAGGAAAGAAAAAATTGAAATTGACATAAATTAACAAAAGAACTATTTCATCAGGACATCTTGCCATGTATTAATCATGAGAGTTCTAGAAATATATGACAGCCATGGCTGATGCTTCATCTAGCAAGAAGGAAGCTAACAACAAGAAAAATGAATAGCCAATTTAGTAAAAGAGCCAAAAAAGATGTCTTCCCTTAGCCTCTTGCCTTCTTTATCCTAACTCCTTATCTCCAAATTTAAGGATACATTTACATAGGCAAGGGCTGAATTTACAAGCGCTAGAAATTACAAGGTATGGAATTAGCATGATTCCAAAGTACAAAAATATCAATGTATTTTCTTTTATGACAAGAAAAAGCAACATGATAGAGCTCATGACAACGCAAAATGGTAGTAAAAGTGTCTTGAATGACATGATCCATAGGATAGTTGGATCGAAAGATCAATACTAAACAACATGCCATCATGCTAAGGTTGATGGGGTTAAGTGGTCATGAATGCACTAAGATCTACAGAAATATACCAAGCTCTACCTATATAAATCAATATGGTCGTCCTAAATCATGCTATTCTTTTGAGTAATTGGGAGGTTAACATAGCTTTTTTGACATCTTATGTTTGCTTTAGGCTATAGTAGTCATGCATGCATGTCATTGGTATTTGAATGGGTTTGTTGTAGAGATTGGATCAAAGAGCACACATGAAATAGGCTTGTAATCATTAGAGCAAGCATGCAAATAGGTCTCCAATCACCAAAGGCTATTCTCTTGAGTGGCTTAGAGGTTGACAAAGCTTTGTTTATTTTCTATCTTTGCGTGAGGTTGTGGTGTCCATATATACATGATGTTGGTGTTCGAGGAGGCTCTACCATAAAGCTTAGAGAGCATGCATGTGAGAGGCTTGTGAGAACCAACTGCATCCACATGAGTATGTATATAGAATAATAGTGTGTTGTAGTAGGGAAAGAATCAAAAAGCAAACATGCAATTATCTTGTAATCACTAATTACACATACACAAGAACACGTGTGAGAAGCCCTTAGACTCATCAATAACACCCACACAAGGACACGTGTGATAGATATACAATCATCAACTACATCCATACCTTATTATAGTCAATGAAAAAGCCTAGAATCACCAAGTGCCACATGATATGGTATGTGCTGACCTATGATCACTTGTATGATGACCTTAGAGAAAGATTTGTTGCTGTTAATGAAAACTTCACAATGATCCTAGATCTTTTGCAATATCTTGTACAACAGCAATCTTCAAGCATCTTGTGGTATTCCTCTTGCTCATGGTGTTTCTCCTAGATTCACTACATTAATAGCGCTTTGGCTTTATCATTGCACATGAGGCTATTAATAAGTTTAAAAAAATAAAGCCAATTGCATTTTTAGGAGAGGAATGAGATATAGTAACAAGCATGTAATAATTTTTTTTTGTAATAATCAAGTAATATGCATCAGTTACATAACACATTAGATTCCATTAGAGCCCTCAAGGAAAGTCTCAACACTTGATGGAAAGGCCTACAAGTGGTGGATGGATCTTGATACTAGTACTCATCCTATAACTTGGGAAAAGTTGAGAGTTTTTTAAAAAGAAATTTCTCATCATACAGCTTGGGAAAAGTTGAGAATTTTTTAAAAGAAATTTCTCCCTAAGAATGTAAAAGATTGTAATAGGTATACCTACAATGTGTCGAATGGAGGGTAAGCACAACTCCACATACAAGATCCATATTGTCTCACAAGCTTAAAACTAGTAGCTCAATACAATCTATTGGCTATCCTTGGTCCATACACTATTGTCATTGTCAAGTTGGTTTTGCAATTTGGCTAGCATGAAGACTAGATGGAATCTAGTTGAGGATAGTAGTGAAATGAACTTAGCTTAGACTGAATTAAAATAAAAAGAAAAATTCAATAGTACATAACCATCCATATCTTTAATTTTTAATTTTGATATTAGTAGGCCAATTATTTTGAATGCAAAATTTTTATACAACAAACTATCCACTATTCATCAATGAGCTAGTTTCCTCTTAGAGAAGCCATGGAAATAGTTCCAAATATAAAGCATGCTACCAAGAAGTTTCTTCCATAGGAAAACCTTCCATTCAATAAGATATTCCATGACAATATGATTCCTTAGAAACCTTCTCCCACTTACCAACAATCCTCTCAAGTTCATAGATGATTTATCCATCCTCATCAAAGGGAGATAGTTCTTTAAGAACTTGAATATCAAGGCTAGTATACTTTTTGAGCTAAGAGACTGTTGAGATTTACAATCACAACCACTGCGGCCTCTTTATATAAGGCAATTCTGGGCTTAGGACATGTAGATAGGTTGAATCTCATATTCACAGAAAGGGAAATTGCTACCCATCAAACAACTATAAAGCATTGTACTTGACTACCACTTTTTAACATATATGATGAATGCAATATCATGATGCTTTACCATTTTAGTTAGTGTCTTGGTCATTGTCAGTCTTATACACAAGATTGTATTTACGAGTCTAAGTCTCAATCTTGGAATCTAATTCACTTGTGTAACAGGTTAAGTCTTTTCTATGTCATCATGAGCTTAATCTTCATCTTCCATCCGCCATAGCCATGCTCTAGATCCACATCCTTTCACAGAGACATGGAAAACATTCTGAGTATGTGTAGTTGAAGGCAAATCAAGTTGGTAGATAATATCTTATACTTTTCTTGAAATTTGATATGGACCATAATAGCAATGAGAAAGCTTATTATATCCATGTTTAAGAGAAGCATAATGATACTAGGGGCTGCAATATTTAGCAAAATAGATCTTAAATCTGGATACCATCAAGTACGATTAGACACATCTAACATTTTCAAAACTACATTTAGAACTCAATTTGGACATTATGAATTTCTTGTTATGCCTTTTGGATTAACTAATCCACCAACTACATTCAGTCGTATGATGAATCGCATATTTTTGAAGTATCAGCATTGTGTCATTGTTTTCTTTGACGACATATTGGTTTTTAGTAAGAATGAGAACAAGCATTATGAACATTTATCCTTGGTTTTTAAATTATTGAAAGAGAATTAATTATATGCTAATCTTGAAAAGAGTGAATTTTTCCAAACACAAATTGAATACTTAGGACATATTGCTTTATCTGAAGGTATTAAAGTTGACCCTAAAAAGATAGAAGCAATTTTGAATTGGCCGATACCTAAAAATATGCATGAATTACGTTTTCTTAGGACTTGCTAGCTTTTACATAAAATTTGCGAGAAATTTTTCATTGCTTGTGTTACCTTTGACAAAATTACTAAAGAAAGGTATTGTGTATCATTGGTTCGACAATCAACAAAAGTCCTTTGATTTACTGAAACATGCTTTAACTCATGCTCCCGTATTGCAATTACTTGATTTTAATAGACCATTTTTCCTACGCTAGTGGATTTGGAATAGGAGTTGTCCTTATGCAAGATTCCCATCCCATAGCCTACTCTAGCTGCAAATTTAAACCCTTTGAACTTAAGTATTCTACCTATGATAAGGAATTGCTAGCTGTAGTACAAGCTTTACGTCAGTGGAAACACTATTTAATGGGATTTGAATTCATGATCAAAACTAACCAACAAAGTATTATGAAAGACTATGGGAGCATATTTCAATGGATTTTATTATTGGTTTGCCAAATACTCAAGCTAATCACGATATGATTTGGACCATTATAGATCGATTTAGCAAATATGCATATTTCATTCCATGCAAGAAAACATTAACTGCATCTCAAGCTGCTCAATTGTTTTTGAAAACTATTTTCACTAACCATGGTTTACCAAAAATTATTATTTTTTATCATGATTCTAGATTCTGTAATAATTTTTGAACTACTTTGTTTGCTAACTTAGGAACAAAGATTGATTTTTCATCTACATTTCATCCTGAAACAAATGGACAAATAGAAGCTACAAACAGCACAATCTTGGATCTTTTACGTGTATACACAATTTCAAAATCACAAACCTGGTATACACGCTTGCATTTACTTCAGCTTGCATACAATAAGACTCCACATACAACTACATGAAAAGTACCTTTTGAAATCATTTATGGATATAGATTGCCTACATCTCTTGCTTCATTGTCAAACAAAGTTAAAGCTGTTGATGATATTGCTCACATGCATGTTACTATTTTCAATGAAGTTAAAGATATGATTACGAAAGCCCAGCAATCATATACTAAACAAGCAAACAAGAAAAGAAAAGCTATGAATTTCATAGTTGATGATTATGTTTGGTTACAAATTGAAAAGCGAAGACTACAAAGTCTTAAGAAACACCCTGTTGTAAAGTAGCTCCTAGATTTTATGGACCTTTCAAAATCATTCACAAAATCAATGACAATGCCTTTAAATTAGAACTACCCAAACATTGGAAAATACACAATACTTTTCATATTAGTTTGTTACGACCTTTCAAAGGCCAATTACCTGTCCACCCTGTTTATGAAAATCCTCCTTTGTTAGAAGAAGGAACTGAAATCCTTGAATCTGAGAGTATTTTAGATACTGGCTTTATGACCACTAGAACTGGCTGTAGCTATTCTAGATATTTGGTGAAATTTAAAAATCATCCTGTTGAAGAGGCCCAATGGATGCACACTCGTGATCTAAGTGCTTACCCTTCACTGCTTGCTCCACATTGAGCTATCCCAATTGAGGACAATTGCTATACCATCTCGGGGGTATGATGCCAGAAGGCATATTCCGCGGTGGATTCTATGAGGTTTTGCCGTGAATTTCGCAAAATTATATTTGCCAGGGCTTGTACACAAGGTGGATTTCTTGTGCGAAAAGTCGATGGGGACGCCTGTCGTCGTAAAATTTTCCCCTTTTTAATCAAGTAAAAAAGATATTTTTTAAAAAAAATATGTCTTCCCCCTATCAACGCCGTTAGTTGGCGGAGGGAGGGGGAAGTTGAACTTAGTGTCACGTAAGCGAAGAAGATGACAATGGAGGAGGACATCATGACCACGTAAAGGAGTCGACGTGGTGGGCAAAGATGAACTACCGAAGATCATGAGGCCGACTAAGATTTTGATGAGGGAGGGGCACACATGTGCCACCTCCAACCCCCATTATCCCTCCTCCTTCCAGGAGTCTAAGTTTGCATGGTAGGAGAGCCAATCTGGCCGCCAGGGTGAAGGCAGAGGGAGGGGGCCATGAGTTATTACCCCCCATAAAACCCTTCTTTCCTTACCTATAACCCCCCCCCCCCCCCCCCCCCTTTATGAAGGATGATAATTCCTCTCTTCCTTTTCTCCCTAACTATTACCCTCTTCCTTTGTAAATCTTTCCCCCCTTCCATGCTATGGACAAGCTATTCTTCCCCCCCCCCCCCCCCCTTTGCTGCCAATTTGTGAAGGAGAGAGGGAGAGGGAGAGGCAGTGAAGGAGAGAAAGAGAGAAGGGAGGAAAGAAAAGGGGAACGTACAAAGAGAGAGAGAGAGAGAGAGAGAGAGAGAGAGAGAGAGAGAGAGAGAGAGAGAGAGAGAGAGAGAGAGAGAGAGAGAGAGAGAGAGAGAGAGAGAGAGAAGGCCAAGGACAACTCCTCTCTTGGGCAAAGGCTCGAGTACCCTCTCTTACCATCGCGAGTTCCATAACTACTCCATCGATTGCCTCTAAATAGACAAGGAGATCACAAAATTCAAGACAAGGCGTAGGGAACTCTGGAACCAAGGAATCCTTTGAGACAAGTGAAGGTTGCTTTCAAAATGTCCCCAAGAAGACAAACTCTCCCAAGTAACTGGAAAAGCCGCGACTACGAGAGAAGGATCGAGCAAAGATGCCACCATCAACACGAATGGATTATCAAGCGTGAATGCTAACTCGACACTCTAAAACCAAGTAGTACTACAGTTTCTAGTGATTGAAATAGAAGATTTAAGCATGGACATTATTAGGAAGAAGTCATACCTCGCATTGAGTAACTTGCATACTTTGAGAGGTAACTGAAAAGGGATTAATAACCATGAGTTGTCATGAATAGATTAAGCATCTATGGGTTATTAGTAAGTCAAGTATTAGGTTCGAACTTTTGCAAATGAATCATAGATTGTCAATGTACATAAATATTCACTATAGGTCAATGGCATTCTGTAGACTATTGTAGTGAATTAACTCGCATTTACAGTGAACTCATGCACACTCGAATTTGAATATTTAGGTCACGCCTTACGAATTGCATGAATGCATTAGAAGGAATTTTCATGAATGGGAATCCTGCATTGTATCATTAACTCAGGAAAGACTTGCATCTAGATTTGCATGGCATCATGAATAGCCTCAATTGCATCACATAATAGGGATGCATCTAAAAATGTAGATTTAAGATGCGTTTGTGAAATGTCAAGCTTAATTGCAAGGGCCAGTTTGGAAAATAAAATCTTGCATGATAAGTAAAGCCAAGATTTAGCTTGGCTCAACTAGGACTCTAGTTGCAAATAAGTCAAGTTCTCTTTATGACCATATTTGGACTTAGAGTCTATACTCTTTTGGTTTCGATCCCAATAACCAGTTGCAAAGGATCCAAAACATTCTTAGGAATATCATTTTCAAAATATGGTATACCTCGAAGCTAACACAAGAAAACTCGAATGTCATATCTACAAGAAGAACGACTATTTGCCACATTACATTCGATGCTCACAACTATCTAAGAATGGTAAATGGGATTAGGCTATGCTTAACTTGCGAGAGGAATGAAAAAAAGTTTCTGCTATCTTGAGGAAAGGAAACCCTAAAAAGGAGTTATGAAAAATTGATGTAGCCTCTATTTGATTATCTATTTTTAGATTTTTGATTCAATTAGAGAGCTGTCATAGACAATATTGCTTTTAAGGCTTGAAATACGCCTTTCTTTTCATATGAACAGATTCTAGGAACAACACATCGACCTCCTTGTAATAATGTGGAGAAGTCTTTACATTGGATGCTCTTGAAATAGTGAGTCAAATAAAAAGCACCACTCTTAGAATCAAGGTAGATAAAACTTATGAATTGTGACTGAAGAAGAAGTAGTGAAGTGGTTTGTGGATAACTATGACGTCAATGAAAACTTCAAAGTTGACCTTCATCTCTACCTTTTTGAACATGATATGATATATGTAGATATGGGGTTGTTGTTGCTACCAATGATGATGTGGTGGGACAAAAATCTCATGCTTTACCTGCAATGTACTGCTAGCAAGAGAGACCACAAGAGAAAAAAGTTTTGCTTATCATTGGACACCTTCATATGAGTGGTAATAAGGGAAGAAATTTTTTATAGTAAAGTTAGGATTGGAAATCATAAACTCTTCAATCAAGGAGATTCATGGATTAATAGTTTGAAAGACCTAGTGAAAGTGGTGCGGCAAGCAAAGCAGGCCTTGGATTTACAAAGGAAGCCTCTTCTTGGCAAGAAGACCACAAAGACTCAAGATAAGAAGGTTGTGGAGAAGAAAATCAAAGCAATGGTGAGTAGTGCAAGCTCTTCAAAGCATGATGAGAAGGAAGTGAAGAAATAAGGTGCATGAAGTCCCTCATGCAAGTGAAATTAAAGGTGGTGGGCAAAGTAGGTTCCCCAGAGCAAGAGGTGCAAGCATTGATGATTAAGAAGAGCAAAGGATGCTTCTAGTATTGAACATGTTCAAGAAAAGTTATTAAAGAGATAAAAAGCCAAGAGTGCAAATAGTTTGAGAGATCACGTTCAAGAAAAGTTATTAAGGAGGAAAAAGCCAAGACTGCAAGTGGTTCAAAAGATTACATTCAAGAAAGGTTATTAAAGAGGTAAAAAGCCAAGAGTCAAAGTGGTTCAAAAGATCCAAAGGTTCTAATGGGAAGTTTCTAGTAGTGGAGGCTTCAAATCAAGATAACAAGGTAATGAATTCCTTAGAAATCAAGTAGGATTATTATCCTTTTGGTGTAGGTAATGTCTTTAGCATTGATGTGGTGAGATGTTTTCTTGTTCCTTTAGACTATGTGTATAGACACGTAAATACGGATTGGATGAGTATTCTAACACTCTGGAAATATTGATTCCCTTTGATTGTGCTAGTAAATTTCCCCTTGACAAACTTGCTAGAGAAGATATACATAAGGTTGACTATTGGATAAGCACTCCATTGATGTTGTAAAACATATTTCAAAATGTTTTACAACCCTCCATTAGTGTTGTAAAACATTTTTCAAAATGCAAATCTTCCAAAGGAAACCTCTTGACTATGTCATCAATCCAAGTATAGGAGATCTAAGATAATTCTCACATGCCCTCTCAAGATCTCATGAGAAATCTCCAAAGATGTGAACATATCTATTACCAAGTCAATGCAAAAGGAGCCCTTTGTCAATTAGCTAATGTAAGCACAATTACAATGGAATGCAAATGGTTGTCCTAAACCTCCACCTAGTGTCAACCAAACAAAGAGGGAGTTTGAATCGTGGAAGGTACTCTTTTGGTTCTTTCCTAAAACTTAGGAATGCATGTATACATGTTGTCTCCTTACTCTTCTTAATATGTGTAATAAAGTAATATTTGCAAACATAAATATAAGGTTCTCTACAACTAATCCTAAGTGTAAAGAAAGTGTTGAACCTCATCTCCATATGCTAGTTTAATACTAGCAACAAGAGAGGTTCAATCTTATGTTTAAGCCTCATTTATGGTGTTGTAACTAGTGAGCCTCAAACTCAAGTTTGAGCTTCATTTCCATATCCTATTGTAGCACTAACAATTAATCATAAAAACCATATATACATGCTTATCAAATAACATTTCATATTGACTAATATGAGATATCCAATTTGAGACCCTATAGAGATGAATGCTAATAAGGTAAACCGATTTATACTTGAAAGTGATTTTGTACTTTTCAAATTTGCAGGCCTTTGTGGAGACCATAGAGCACATTTCACAAAAGGGTTAGTTAGAAATGATTTACATTTTCTTTTATATGAGGGTGACATATGGAAGAATTGGGCAAAAGATCATGAGGCTATATGCACAAGGTCAGCTTCCAAATACAAAGGGAGAAACTCAACCAGAAGGTCAAAATGAAAGTCCAAGAATCTAAGCTCTAAAGGGTGGGCAAATTCATCAAGTATTAGGAATAGTAACATTAGGGCCCAAATCATTTAAGTGAATTTTGGGCCTTGAGAAGAGTGAAGTCCTAGAATTGCATGCAACACTCCTCAACAAGGAAATAATGCTTAAGAAGGGAAGGCATACTCTTCAAAGAATGGACATGGAGGAGATGGCTTGGAAGATGAAGACTACTAGGGTACTAAAAAATGCAATAATTGCATTCCTGCTTGATCTAACAAGGAAAAATCTAAATTGGAAATAGTTGTGTGAGAAATATAAGCTAGGCGATTACTAGTATAATCAAATGAGAAGCTTTAGCCCACAGTCCTTTGTTAGAGACTCTCTCAACAAAGCAAAAAAGAATCCCTCACTTCTAATAAGTGTAGTGACCTTGCTCAATCACCTTTATAGAGTAGCTATGGGCATTATATCCTAGCAAGAGTTTATTCCTTGGACAATTAAGGGAGTAGGGTATGATATCATAAAAATTAAAGATTTTTGTGCTGAAGCATGTGTACCATTACAACTAGCAGTGATGGATGCATAAGGTACAAGAGTAGCTCTCCGTGGAAAATTTCACCAACTTGGCACTTTCCATCAACACGATTAATTCACAAATATGCATTAGGAGAAATATGGACTCTCTTTTTTGCCTCTTAAAGAATAAGTAAAAAATATAGGTCTAACCAATGAGAGAGCTAGGATTCTAGATTCATGTAACATGAGTCCTAGATTCACATGTAGTAACATGAATCTTCTAGCCATATCTTGGCCCAAATCTTCCCTCAATAATAAAATAAGAGAAAATGTGAGAAATACAATGCCACTTCTTGAAAGTTTGTGACTTGAATTTTTATTTTCTTAAATTTTTATGTTTGACTTTTTATTTCTCCCCTTTTTAGTTTTCCCAAACTCAAATTGATCATATCTCTTCCCCTTCTTTTTCTTTCCTGATGAAATTTTACCGTCTCATTGTTGCTTGCCCTATCTGTAACCTTGTGAAATTTCATTTTCTCTACACAAATACAGAGTGAGTTTCACATGTTTTATGGGAACAGAGCTTGTTCTACCAAAGCCTAAGATTTTCTTCACAAAACTTTACAAGTATATTGTTCTCTTCCATGGATGTTCTATGGTAATGTTTTATCTCATTTGGACAAAACTTATGCAAGTTATGTGCATTCTCTAACATGTAATTTCTTTTGTTTTGGTACTCTAGGAGTCTCTTGCTGTCAAGAATAATGATCTTTTGAACACTCAACTTCTTCTTCAACATCTTAGGGTTTCTTTGTAAACAAAGTTACACATATGTTGTCTTTTTGTTTTGGCTCCATAGTTAAAATTTATCTCATTGGGACAAAATGTGTGCAAGTTATATACATACTAAGCTTTCCTTTGTTTTTGTACAAGAAGAATCTTTGAGGGTGAAGAACAATGATTTTTTAAAAACTTGATTTCTTCAACATCTTTGGACTTCTTTGCAATGAGAGCCATAGGTGTATTGTTATTTTTTTCTATTGCTCCATGGTTAAATTTCAACTCATTTGGACAAAGCCTATGTAAGTTATATGTATGCTTTGACCCGAGATTTCTTTTGTTTTTATACTCCAGGAATTTGTTAGTGAAGAAAAAATGGTCTTGTTATAAGTCAACGTCTTGTTCATCAACATCTCTAGGCTTCTTTAGAGAGAATAATGTTTAAATTGCTCCATTTAAATTTTATTTTATTCAGAGAGAACATTTGCAAATTATATACATGCTGATAGGTAACTTTTCTATTTGGTTATTATAGATATCTTCAGAGAACATTTGCAAATTATATACATGATGATAGATAACTTTTCTATTTGGTTATTATAGATATCTTCATGAAGGAAAAATATCAGTAAAATACTTGTAATGGATGTCTTCAATAGGAAAGATAATGGCGGTAATTGGATTTGTGATAAGTACTATAAGTTGGATTGGATTTTGATACACCCAAGTACTCGGAGGGAGTTTCAAGGTCAAGTGACATAAGGATGTTGCAAACCACAACAAACATTGGAAAGGTATAATTTTAGAGTTCAAAAAAGTGTTTAATGGAACAAGTACAGTAACAAAAGTGTTGATCCAACATGTTTATACGCACAAACAAATCTCTATATACGAAAAGAACTACATTGCAAATTATTAAAAAATAGGAAATTTTTTAAAATTTATCATTGTTTACTCTTTTGCACCAAAGTTGTTGAAAATCTTTGTGGTATTCTAATTCAATCTTATTTTACTGACAATTCTATATTCATCAACTTTGCATGAATGGTAGAATGTGGAATGTTTGAGCAATAAGATACATGTTTGGCATGAAAACATAGGTTCTTTGATCTATGATAATAACTCTGCAAGTCAACTTGCAACTCAAAATATCTTTTTTTATAATTTATTATATGTAGTAGAAAGCCAGAGATTGCAACATGTTCCATTGCCACCACTATCTAGTGGTGGCAATGCTGTATTGGTGAATGGTTGATTGGTAGCTTGGAGTTATCAGGAGCATGTAAGTCCAAGATAAAATTTGACATCAATAGTGCTATGAAAACCATCACAAGCTCCAAAGATGTGCATCTTAGTTGGTTTATTCCATTCTCATTGTTTGCACATTTGTTTGGTTCATGTGATGTTCTAAAAAAAATAAAAATTACTTATCAATGCAAGTATCCATTCGAGGAATGGATGAATCAGCTATTGGGTGAGTCTTGGCAAGTCAAACGAACCCATTTTGATGAGAGAATTGAGTGCAAGGTCAACCAATCTGATCTTACATTCAGGTAAATCTTTTTTACTACTTTGCATGCCTTGATTTAATTAACATAGGTCTTCCTTAGATGAATTGTTGTGTTAGTCACATTTACTTACCATTATTTTTGTTTTTATTACATGTATTTCATCACTAAAAAAATCTGTGGATTCGCTTTCAATATAGAAGATGTCAACTTTTGCAAGGGAAGTGGATCAACTTGGATCAAGATACCCAAGAGAGAGCTCTCATAGATGTAGTTATCTTGTGGAATGGTCATAATCCTTTTATAGTCAGCGTAGAGAGTCATTGGCCCATTTCTTTTCTGATACAAGAAATCCAATGAATGTCCGATGAGCCTCTCTGCCACTTCTATTTCAAGTTAGATAATAGAAAAGTCAGGACTTGTAATGAGCAATCCATGACATGTAAACAATGTGCTTCTCTACATATCCTTGAGATAGTGGAATTCTTGTAAATTTTTTAAATAAAGAATGGGCACATAAATTTTCTTAATAAAGAACGAGTACGTAAATTTTTTTAATAAATAACGAGTCCAAACCTTTTTTAAACTCTGAGTACTTTCAATTTTGATAATCTTAGTTAGTTTACTGTGATCCAAGCATGCGATAATACATATTGTAATTAGTCAATCCTGCTAGTTAAAATTATAATTGAACTGTAGGTTGGAGTTCTATAATCTATGGAATATTATCTTTGTATAATGATATATTGTAGCTCATCTCTTCTACTTATTTCTTAAATTTAGATATTAAATTGGATTCAAAGGGATTTTGAAGGTATTTTAGATTTCTTTTCTTTAAAAATTTCTATATTTTCTCTAGTTGGACTTGAATATACTTAGCAATCCAATAATATTCAAGGATGTAATAATATAGAATGAAACATTTGTCTATATGAGTAATTTTAACAGTGACTTTAAAGTATCGAAATAAAGAAACTAAGATAAGAGTCTTAATTTAATTTTTATAAGAACCCCTAGATACATAAAATCTATAACTCTAAACTTATTTTCACTTTTATTCTCTACTTCCTTACACTTGTGCTCTCCTTTCTTCTCTCTTTGTGTGCCATGGCTACCACTCCCACCTTTGCTGCATGGATTAGCTCCACACATAATAGGAGACCAAATATACCCTAGGTTTTGTGTGACCTTGAGTCTAGAGAGCTCGATTTCCACTGTAGACCCTAGCTCTAGTATAGTGGCATCATTTTGTGATGCGACGAGCCCTCTCACTTACTCTATTCCAGACTCTACTCTCAGGTGGGTTCACATAGATTTCTTGTATAGTCTACATGCTAGATCGAACCATGCAAAGGTGATAAATTGAGCCTTGATGCATGTGGGGCAACATCTCCGTGCTAGAGCAGTGCCCCCCTCATCCTAGGACCATGCCATGATGGATCTCATCGAGTGCGATGCATCCTTTGTCATATATATTTTGTGCACTAAGGTGCAAGAGGATAGTGACGAAGATATCGACGCATCATCTTAGCCACAACTAGAGTATTTTGAGAGGGAGCTTGAGGAGATCACTCTTGATATGAGCGTAGAGGTAGCACAGAGCTTAGCCATTATGCATCCACCTCCCTGCCCTGTTGAGACGTCGACAAGCAATGAGCCACTCCTCACTTCTCTCCATGATGTCACCATCAAGAGGCTGGAATATCTACTCGTGCATGATGTATTAGAGATTTTGGATCTAAGAGAAGAAGAACTATACTGTATCATGGTACATGATGTACCTAATGATTTTTTAGATTTTAATATCTAGGATGCCCTAGCACATGTTGATGAGGTGGCTCCATATAATGGTATAAGCATTGATGACATCTCTGCGATTGTGAGCATCCAAGTGCAGATTGAGGATGCAGTGCCATAGTATGAGATATCTAATGAGGAGTTTGGGCGGTTGCAAGAAATCATTTTTGGTCCTCAACCTAACTACACAGTACCTTTCCACGAGAGAGATGAGGGTAGCCCAATTGTAGGAGCAGACCTGCATGCTCCATTACAGCAGAGCAGATAGATGATGTAGAGAAGGTAAGCTTCTTGATTTTCCACACAACTTCTCCAGTAGGGCCTAGGGCATTGGTACCCTCCATATCAAATTTTGTCGGGATTGAACCCCTAGACGCGAGTCTCTGGCCATGGCTGTTATGGAAGCCCAATAACAACAAAATTTGATATGGAGGGTCTCGATGCCCTAGAGGCCCTATTGATGAAGTTGCACATAAATCCGATGCATATATCTTTAGTACACTCCATGCATAGTGAGTCTGACACTAAGCTTGTGTGATGCAAGACATTATCTATATAGATAAGTTTTTATCTAGGCAAGGTGGCAGATCTGGTAGCCAAGGAAGGGTGTAGGATGACTTGGCATTGAAGGAGTATATTGGGCAACTTATCAGTGACATTATTGTATTTCATAAGACTCGCTCTCTTGCTTTTGTTGAGAACTTCTTGAAGTTGAGGGCAGTAATGAAGGCTAGGCCCTTCAAGTCCATCCCGAGCAACTCTAGCTTGGAGAAAGTAGTATTGCTTCAACATTTAAAGCTACTCTACTTACTCACTAGTACTAGGTTTGGTCCACTTTTTTCCATGGTGACCCATGGCATGGTTGCTGGTGTTGAAGACCCCATATCATTAGGCATGAACTATTAGGGCAAAATGTATTGTTTCTTATGATTAAGAATAGCTTTGACTATGGGAGCCTAGCTCGAAGAAGCCTAGGAGAGAGTAGATATACTTATTGCCTAATGATATCTCATCAAATGCACTTTGTAATCTTCTCTTGAAGCAATGAATTTCCAATGTTTGTTGGATTTGCGTACAACATAGTTTGCGATACATATAGTTTATTATTGTTTTTTACTTGAATGCTACATTTATTTGTTAGATTTATATGCAATATGATTCGTATCCTAAATTTAATATGCAATGCTTTATCAAATTCGTATGCAATATGTATTCATTCAAACACATGTAACAATAGCTCAAAGAAATAAATAAAATAAATAATAAGCAGCTAAAAAAAAGACATGCCAAAAAATTTGTATTCATATCATAATAATTTACATGAGATCATATCTGTTTAAGCAGTATACACCCTTATCGTTGTTGATCTATGTGAGGATTATCCTTTCGTCATGCCGGAAGAACCTCACTATCTGTAGATCCCTATCTCCATGAACAATAATCCTCCCTACATGCACCAGTGCGTAGATCGAGTCTCTGAACAAGTTGATAAGGTAGGATTTATCAGCTTTTGGAATGGAGCCTTTGGTATCAAGCAGTGCGTGGTCTTTTGGTAATAGCAGATCTTACGAAGAGCCAATGTGCCTCGCCTCCATCAACACTTGCAATGCTTGCACGGTGGTGGTGGAGCTGGGGGGAGGTGGCCTCTGTTCTGTGTATGGGATTTCTAGGGGGGTATTTTTAGGCCACTTTCTTAGTACATGCCATGTCTTCTAGAAGAGAAAACTCAAAACTCAAAAGTGAAATGTGTAAAATGAGGTGAAATTTTAAACTTATAGCCAAACTTTATAAAAATCCTTAAACTTGAATTAATATATCCAGGCTTTGGAAAAAGATGACCAGTGATTTGACTGATATGAAATTTTACATGTGGACTCCTCTTAGACACAACAACCACCTAAAAAAAATTTAGCCCCATCAAAAGTCTCCAGGAAACTTGTTCGAAGGCTTGTCTAGGGCTCCACAAGCCTCTGGACAAGTGTCCTAGAGGCTTCTGATGGGGTCAATTTTTGAATATCCATGATTTTTTATTATGCCCGACCGACATGTGGGTAAAGTTTCAGTAGATTCTGATTTATAAAATTGACAATTCAATCTTTTTAAAAAAATATATTAATAATTGGATTATACTTCACTGATAACAGAAAAATGCACCAATGAGTGTGCGCAATT
The DNA here is from genome assembly GCF_053477565.2 of Lygodium microphyllum. NCBI lineage: Eukaryota > Viridiplantae > Streptophyta > Polypodiopsida > Schizaeales > Lygodiaceae > Lygodium > Lygodium microphyllum. The sequence continues at coordinate 11,983,117 of NC_141159.1, read as the reverse complement.
GTATATTAAATGTATTGTCAACTAAAGTATATGAAACATTGAAAACCTAAAAATTCACAAAAAATAAATCATGGGTAAAATGAAATATCGCATATTGAATTTATCCTCAACGAAACTACTTACAAAATTGGAAACTTAAAAATTCACACAATGCAAATCATGGTCAAAATAGAATATCACATATTGGATTTAGCATTACGAAGCCATAAAATACATGGTAGATAGTCATTGCACCAATTATAACTAGAGCTAGGTAAAATTTAGTCCCATTTTGGATGCCACTGCTATTAAATACTTGAAGGTCTACTGGAAATATGACCCAAAACTAAAATCCTTACAATCTACAATCAACCCTTAGCTAAAAACATAGATCCAATTATAAGGTAGCTTCTCAAAGCATATTGTTGACATTAAGATTAAATGCACCACTAAGCTATCTTCAACATCACTAAGCTTAATGGTATGAATTATGCCTATTAGAAGAGCTAAGTTTAGTAGGTATTGGTATAGAAATCTCAAATCAAGCCACTAAGAATGCATGGCGAGCAGCTTGAAACTATGATTGATGACGAATGGGATGAGCTTGATGAGTTATGCAAGTCCACCCTCATCTTTTCTCTCACTGAATAGGTGCATTACAATGTGGTTGAGGAAGTACAGAGTGCTTGGCAGTGTTGGGATAAAATTAAGAACCTATATGATAAGAAAATTCCAGCAAGTCAGATGTATTGATTGAAGCAGTTTATGGACGTGTGTATGAAGGAGAATATGACAATGTCTGCTCAATTGAGCCAGTTCCATGCTATTCTCAAGAACATGACTTTGTAGGGCATTACCTTTAATGATGAGGTTACTCCATTTTTTTTCTTGGGACTCTAAGTGAGTTATGGGATGTATTCCACACTGCCTTATGTGCTCCTGCTACTATTTTGAACTTGCCTGATGTAGAGAGAGTGCTCTTCTGCAAGAAGAGATCAACCGTAAGAACTTGGATGCGTCTTGTGTGTTGCATGCTTTTACTATTAGAGGCATTACCTTTAATTTTTAGGGCATTACCTTTAATGATGAGGTTACTCCATTTTTTTTTCTTGGGACTCTAAATGAGTTATGGGATGTATTCCACACTGCCTTATGTGCTCCTGCTACTATTTTGAACTTGCTTGATGTAGAGAGAGTGCTCTTCTGCAAGAAGAGATCAACCGTAAGAACTTGGATGCGTCTTGTGTGTTACATGCTTTTACTGTTAGAGGCAAAGATGGTAATGGAAAGAATGATCGTGGGTATGGACGTGGCAGAGACTCACAGAAGTCTAGGTCTAAGTCACGTGGTAAGTCACACAGCAAGTCTCGTGGGAGAAATGGTAATGTGACATGTTATCATTGCGGCAAGAAGAGTCATATATGCTCACAATGTCATGAGTTGCACAATGAGAACCACAAAGAGAAGGGGAAAGACAAAGTATATGAAAAGTCATCTGATCGCAGCATTATGCTTGTGAAATCCAAATGTGAAAATCGAGGAGGTAAATGTCATGCAGAGACTGATGACTCCGATGGGAAGTACTACTTGCAGCTAGTTCTTGTGATACTACGCCGTTGACCAAGGTTCACTCTATGTATACATAGTGCTAGCTTTTGGATTCTGGTGCTTCATTTCATGTTACACCATACTGTGAGTGGTTCCATTCCTACTGCACTATCTCCGGTTCAGTTCACTTGGGTGATGATAGGTCACTTGCTATTATTGGCATTGGGGATGTACGTCTGCAGTTTTCTACTTATAGTGCTTTTCTATTACAGGATGTACGTCATGTACCTGTGCTTATAGTCTTATGTCTATAGGAGGGTAGCTTGATGATGCTGGGTTTCATGTTTCATTTGGGGATTCTACCTGGAAGATCACCCGTCAAACTTGTGCTTACTAGAGGTGCCGAGGCTGGCAGCCTCTATCCTCTTATAGTTGATGGGTCCTCTGTTGACCATGTTTTGTCAGTCAGTTCCATCCCACATGTATCTCTTTGGCATGCCTGTTTGGGCCGTATGTCCTTGAAGAGAATGAAAATGCTTTCTAGTTTTTATAGTACTTGCCACCCCTTGACTATGCATGTTTTGATTCATGTGAGCATTGTCTTTATGGCAGACAAATTAGGAATATATAACAGAATTTTGGTAGGACACACATGAGTGAGCCCATGGCATTGGTACATTTGGATGTTTGTGGACCCATGCCCTGTTAATCTATGGGTAGTGCAAAGTATTTTGTGATGTTCATTGATGATTTTCCACGTAAAGTATGGGTTTAGCCCATTGAGCTTAAGTCAAATGTCTTGGCTATGTTTCAGAGATGGCTTGCATTGGTTGAGAACCAGACTGGGCATAGGCTGAAAATCCACAAAGCTCGAACATCCTCTCATTGGATGCAATATGGCTCCATCGATCACATTGGTTGCAATATTGCAATATGGCTCCATCCACAAAGTTGGCACATCCCCTTATTGGCTACAAAGTGGACCAAGTCCTTCATGTCTCCACTTTAGTTATATCTACTCTGATCACACTATTAAGCTCTGCATGAGTGAGGCTCAAAGTAGGGAAATCAAGGTTGTAATATAATGGTGGCAATCTGGTTGTACTAAGGCTTGCAAGGAGGCCATATGGTTAGGTTGTTTGGTTCATGACCTTGGGATTGATACTATACCTACATTGCATTCGAATTCTATGAGTGCTATTTAGCTAGCCAAGAATTCGGTCTTCCATGAGAAGATGAAACACATTGAAGTGAGTTATCACTTTATATGTGGGGTCATGGAGGGTCAAGATCTCCACTGATGAAAATCCTACAGATGTGCTCACGAAAAGCCTCACTACTGAGCGCTTTGCTTTTCTCAAGAGATTGATGGGCATTGGATGAGATGACGTTTTTCCTCATCCTATTGTACATGTGTATATTATACTATTTTTTCTTTTTCTTTTCACTCCTCATTGGGACAGATTTGCCTTTAAGTGGGAGGTTGTTGGGGGTAAAGGGGCCTTTGCCTAGTCGTCCATGTATTACTACACTGACAATGCCCACCACTACACACTGCAGGCAACGAGTGCTCGTCATTGTCACTTAATTATTTATTCTTTTAGTGATAGTTTGAATAAAGCAAGGCCCGATCACACATTATGACTATTGGAGTTTCCATTTGCTCTCTCTCTCTCTCTCTTTCTTGCTCTTGCTCTTGCTCTCCCGCTATAGCTCTTCCAAGCAAGCTTCGATCATTCTCACCTTTCCTTCTCTCTTCAAGTTCACTCCTTAACAACTGCTATTAGAGCATGGTTCTTTGATCCCAAATGGGTCATGTTTCAACTAAATCTTTCTATTTTTCTTGAGTTAGATCATTTGTGACAGTTAAGTACATGTGATACAGTCTTTACATGGAGCAATATATTAACTGCCAGTGGACTTTCAAAACAACAAGACAAGATACATTAATGGAGTCTTGGACAAGTTAGAGGTAGATCACCTAAAGCTAGCAAGTCATGGTTAAATTTCTACCATTTTTGGATGTGTTTTGAGGTAAATAGGGTTACACATTTTAGAGAAGGCTAAAATCTTGACTACTTTTTGCAAAAGAACTTTTCCCCCTTGTTCTCCAAGTTCTTAATCAAGCTTCCATGGGGGATTTTTTCGTTGTGTCTTCTCTCCATGTCCTATTCACCTCCAATGGCTTATCTAACTTGCTTTTTCACATGATTTGGAAGAAGTAGAGCACCATTATACTTGGCATTTTCTCTAGGTGATCAATCGATCACTCAATGCAAATTGTGTTGTTTTACAACTCTTCCTACATGCAAATGATTGATGTTTGTTCTTCATTCTGAGCATTGTATGATTCTTATGCCTCGTTCTTGGCCATGAAAACCTCCCATTGACTCTAGTAAAGACTCTTACTCCACCATTGAAGCATCAGTGAATCACTTTTGTTGAAATAAGCAGGATAGCCATAGTTTACTTTAGATTTTATTAGGGATTTCAACCTTTTGTCAAGAACTTGAGCTCTACACCCATCCTATCAAGATTTGTGGTACATTTGGAGCTTATACACTGAATATTGGAAACTACTCCTCTTTCATATTGATTCTCTCTTAATAGGAAAACATCAAATATATTATTTTCTTCCACATTTAGAGCATGAAGCAGCCATTTCTAGTCTTAAATGTCAACTCAAACTATAGCTACAAGCTTGATACTCCATTACCCCACTCTAGGGCAAGTAGCCTCTTCATTTTGAAGCTTGTATAAACCCTAGTTATGGTGAATTTTTTAGACAATTGTGAGATATTTCTTCAATTTCAGTGGTTCAAAGTTTGTCTTTATTTTAAATGTCTCTAACAATCATTTACACCCTTCGTCCTCTTCATTCAAGTCTAGATTTCGCTATATAATTGACCTCTTGAGCTTCAATCTTCTATGATTAAGTATGAACAACAAGGACCACTAATCCTTCACCAAGAATTTCTTCAATGTATAGGGTTTTTGATTCTTTGATATTAAGCATTTTACTGATAGCAAGGCTCTTTAACCTTCGTAGAGTTTGAAGATTTTGGAGCTATGGGATTCAATTTCGAAGAAAAATTTTGGGGTTTTTGATGGCAACAAGCTAGAAAGCTATTATTATTTTCTAAGCTCTTGGATGATAGAGCATTGATTGGTTCATTGGTTATGCTGAGGACATGCTTGTGATGGCATGGGATCCTTCAGTCAAACACTTAAATGCTTATGGTAATAGGTCTATAGAAATGTCTTTCTTGTGTTAACAGTGATGGTAAGGTGATGCTTATGTTGCAATGGCAATGATCATGTTGGCAATGCAAATATTCATGTTGACAATGGTTGATTCATCTTGGTAGTGATTCAATTTATATAGTGATTTCAGGACATTACTCCTTCATTGCAGAGTGGGTGGTATGGGACTTTGATTGCTTTTCATAGATCATAAATTGGTGCCTTGGTATCCTAAAAATTGATCTTAGCTCTTTCAGCGAGCCTATAGGGTTCAATAGGGTCAAAGTTGGATGCATAGATCTCTTATCGGCTCATCCAAACATGGCAAGTTTTAGACAATATCAACCAGCCAAGTTTGAACTATCATATATTTTCCTAGCTTGATCTAAAATTTATGGTTAAGTGCTTTCTTTGAAGAGAGAAGTGTTATCCTTGATTTGAATTGAGAACTTTTTCGATTGGTGCTTTTACTCCATAGTTATGGCTAATTTAGTAACTTTAGGTACTATAGGACTACACTCTCAACAAGAAGGGAAACAAAGTATTATGAGTCTTGTAAGAGATATTGATTCTAATAGTATGGATATTCCTTTGGTAGACATTACGGGTACTTTGACACATTCCTTTATGACTTATAATGACTTGCCCAAAGGCATAATGAAAGTTTGGAGGATATGAAGAGAAGAGTGGATGAATGGGTGGGTAGTGTCAAGATTGTGGGAGAGAAGGAAGGAGTCTCACTTGTAGCTTTCTTGCTTGCACAATGGGGGAAGACACACAAGGGTGGAGGCTGAAAACAGTTTTTCTCTTCTTAGTTGTGTAAGCCAAAAGAACTCTCTTACAAAGAAATAGAAGAACCCTATATGGGTCTCAAAACCAAACTCAACTAACTAAGGTGGCATACTAACTGAGCCACAAACTAGAGTAGATAAGGATAGCTATCATGTAGCTATTATTCATCGGCGGTGTACCAACCGCGTCTGCAAACTGACAAGTCGGTGACATAAGTACTCAACGGTCACCCTGGCGTATCACGAGTGGAGCTCGATATCTCAACACTCCCCCTCGAGCTCAATCCCAATTCCTGCACACCAAGCAGGTCTCTGAACTTGCGCAGCTTCTCTGTGCCCAATGCCTTCGTGAATATGTCAGCTACCTGATCCTCTGTGCTGACATAAACTAGATCAATAAGACCTAGTAAAACCCTCTCTCGCACATAGTGATAATGCACCTCAATGTGCTTTGTTCTAGCATGATAGACTGGGTTATTTGCCAAGTGTATACTACTCATGTTGTCACAATAAATGACAACTGGCCCATCTGTAGACTGATGCATATCATAAAGTAGCTTATGCAACCAGGCTACCTCACATGCAGCCATTGCTGCACCCCTGTACTCAGCCTCTGTGCTCGACAAGGCAATTGTAGGCTGTTTCTTGCTGCTCCAAGTGACTGCAGCACTCCCAAAAGAGAACACATATCCACTGGTAGATCGTCTATCAGAAATACTACCAGCCCAATCAGCATCAGTGTATCCATGCAATTGTATCTGAACCCCAGTCTCATAAAATAGTCCATACTGCAATGTGGACTTCACATACCTGAGTATGCGTCTAGCCGCATCCAAATGCGGTTTCCTTGGAGCCTGCATAAACTGACTTACCAACCCAACAGCATAGCTCAAATCTGGCCTGGTAATAGTCATATAAATCAAACTTCCTACTATGCGTCTGTACATAGTAGGGTCTTTTAGAAGCTCACCTGCATCTGTGCTCAGCTTCACATTCTGCTCCAAAGGAACTGAAATAGGCTTACAGCCTGTCATCCCATATTTGGACAGCATGTCCAATCCATACTACCTCTGCAAGAGCTGTATCCCACTTGGTGATCTAATCACCTCAATTCCTAAGAAATAACGCAGCTCTCGCAAATCCTTCATCTCAAACTTCTGCTTCAATAGCATTTTCACATGAAGGATATCTTCATCACTGTCACCTGTCATAATCAAATCATCAACATAAATGATAAGTAGCATAATACCTTTCTCTGTTTTTCTCACATAAAGTGAGAAATATGCCTTGGAAATCTGAAAGCCAATAGTGACAAGATACTGTCCTATCTTGTCAGACCATGCTCTAGGTGCTTGCTTCAAGCCATACAAGGCTTTCTTCAACCTGCAAACAAACTCAGGATGAACAGCATGCACATAACCTAGTGGCTGCTCCATATAGACCTCTTCTTGCAAATCACCATGCAAGAAGGCATTCTTTACATCCATCTGATGTAAAGACCATCCCTTTGATGCAGCCATAGCAATGACTGCTCTTACGGTTGCCATCCTTGCAACCGGAGTGAATGTTTCTTCATAGTCAATGCCATATGTTTGTGCATACCCCTTGACTACTAATCTTGCCTTGTATCTGTTCACAGAACCATCTGCATTGTGCTTCACCTTATAAACCCACTTACAGCCAATTGCATTCTTACATTTAGGCAAAGGTACTAACTCCCATGTAGCATTTGCTTCCAAGGCATCCATTTCTTCATCCATGGCTTTCTCCCATTTTTCTTTTCCCATGGCTTCCTCAAAAGAAGTGGGTTCTGGTTCCTGTATCACTTTAACCATATATGCATAGTGAATGGCTGTAAATCCATCATATTTCAGCCTATCCACAGGATACCTAGCTCTCGTAGACCTGCACAAAGTAGGTTCACTCCCAGGTGCTCTCAAAACATCCCTGGTCTTCCTTACTCCAGGTGTAACAATAGAAGGAATACCCAACTCATCATCAATGCTCTGTTCTGAGCCACTGGATTCACCATCCACATAAGAGTGACCTGCATTCACATCAAACATGGGCTGATCAACCTTCTCTTTTTCCTACCAGTATACCTCTCCTCTGGAGTCATTCCATGTATTGCTACAGTGGGAGTCCTGTTCATTATGTAGACTGCTGTAGCAACTACTTCAGCCCAATAAAAATCTGGCAAGTCTTTTTCATTGAGCATGGCACGAGATACCTCTCCAATATGCCTGTTTTTCCTTTCTGCAATTCCATTTTGTTGTGGGGTATGACTGCATGAATATTGCTGCTTTATGCCATGCTCCTGCAGGAACCTTGCAAACTCATTTGAGAGGTACTCTCCCCCTCCATCTGACCTTAGGCATTTTATCTACAGACCTGTTTCGTTTTCAACCATAGCTTTAAGAGTTTTGAAATGCCCAAAAACTTCACTTTTCTTTTTCATAAAATACACCCAAACTTTTTTGCTATAGTCATCAATAAAAGTGACAAAATAATGACAGCCTCCAAGAGATGCAGCTTTAGTAGTCCACACATTAGAGTGGATTAATTCCAATGGCTTCTTACTCTCTTGAAGATGTCTAGGAAATGGTTTCCTTGCCTGTTTTCCAAACTGACAGGCTTCACATACCTTATGCATTTCTGCAACCTTGAACTTAGGCAATCCTGCAACAATGTTTTGGGCCTGCATTGATTTAAGTCGCTGTACATTAACATAACCAATGCGTTTATGCCAGATATCAATATCTGCAACTACACCGGTCCCATGTGCAAACATTGCTGCACTCAATTCAGGCATGTCTGCATCCAATGTAAACATTCTGCCCTTCTTCTTTCCTTTTGCTATCAAGCGACCTTTATTTTTCATATCCTCAACAAAGCATCCATGAGGATTAAATCTGACCTGCAAGCCCTGCTCAACCATTTGACCAACAGAAACCAGATTCTTGGTGATATTCGGGACATGAAATACATCGGACATGTATTTCTTTTTCCCATCCTGCATAGACAATGGAATTTTTCCAATCTGCACAATAGGATGTGCAGTATCATCACCAGTCTCCACAAATCCTGGTTTTTCCATTTTCCTTGCATCCTCCATCCATTCTGCATGACCTGTCATGTGGTTTGATGCACCTGAGTCAACATACCATACATCATTGCTTCCTTCTGCACTTGTCACAGAATTGTTCATGTGCTACACCATAAACAAATGCTCATTTCTGTCATCACCCTGTCTACTAGAAGATGCATAATTTCCTTGTTGCAGTTTTCCATTCATGATGTCATTCTGCTTTTTATAGCAGTCTTTAGCCATATGACCCATTTTACCACAGTAGTAGCATTCAACATTACTGTTTGCATTTTGACCTCTTTGCCATCCACCACGACCTCTTTGGCTCCCCCTGCCTCTAGAGTTACCACGTCCTCCTCCATAGGACTGGTTTTCTTGAGTTTCCTGCATATTCTGGTTTCTACCATGGCCTCCAAATCGGCCTCCTCTACCTCTGCCTCTACCTCTTCCAACATTTGAGTAGAAGACAGCTTCTTTTGAAGTTCCTCCTGAAGAAGATGCACCACCATTTCTCTGCTCCTCAAAAATTAGAAGAGCAATCAACTCCTCAAAATCAGGAAATCTTTCACGGACAGAAATGGATGTTCGAAACTGTGCATAATCCTTTCCTAGACCATTCAAGGTCACAGAAACTAAATCATCATCTTCCACTGGCGACCCAATGGAAGCAAGTGCATCTGCAATCTTCTTCACCTTCATGTGGTAGTCATTGATGCTCATATTTTCTCTTTGCACATTATGCAACTCTTGCTTGAGCTGCATTTTCCTGGCTTGAGTGTTTGTACTATACATCTTTGACAGAGTATCCCATGCCTCCTTTGGCGTACTTGCATCTTGAATATGCACAATCATAGAGTCTGAAATGCTGATAGACAGCCAGTACATAACTTTCCTGGCTCTCTCATGCCATGCTTTGAATGCCTGCATTTGCTGTTGATTGGGAACATCAGGAAGAACTGGTTCTTCTTCATTTCCTGCAACAAATTTCCAATATCCTTTTCCCATAAGGAAATTCGTCATTCTAAACTTCCATGCTTGGAAGTTGTTCTTGTCAAGCTTTTCAGTGACAATCTGTGAGAGAGAATCAGACGCCATTACAGAACACTGCGAAAAATTCTGTCACTGCAAAAACTCAGCTTCACCCTCACAAGGGCAAATCTGCAAAACTGGCGAAAGTGGTATTTGACCACACAGTCACTTCCTAATGACGATTTTGCATAAACAGGAACCAAGGATGATTCTGTAACTCCCAACGTCTCTGTGCACAAGCATACGATGCAATTTCTACAGAAACTTTTCACCGACTTGTAGAACAGTGGCTGCACAGCATAAAACTGGGCCTTTTCCTGAGTGCGTGCAGAAAACTTCCGCCTCCAAAACAGGCCCCGAAATGGCCTCAAATCAAAAAAATAAGGTCGCCAAGGGCTAAAGCCATTCCCGCAGCATATACTGCCCTCTTGCTTCACCGCGAAGGGCGTCTCAACCTGAGACAATGCACTCCTGCACTTTTCGGCTGTGCTACCTGTAGAGATCTGCTCCCAAAACAGAAAATGAAAGCAACACTGCTCCTCTTACCAGAACACCGCGAGCTTGGCTTGCTTTCTTGAGCTCCTTACCACGAACAAGGCTCTGATACCATGTCAAGATTGTGGGAGAGAAGGAAGGAGTCTCACTTGTAGCTTTCTTGCTTGCACAATGGGGGAAGACACACAAGGGTGGAGGCTGAAAACAGTTTTTCTCTTCTTAGTTGTGTAAGCCAAAAGAACTCTCTTACAAAGAAATAGAAGAACCCTATATGGGTCTCAAAACCAAACTCAACTAACTAAGGTGGCATACTAACTGAGCCACGAACTAGAGTAGATAAGGATAGCTATCATGTAGCTATTATTCATCGACGGTGTACCAACCGCGTCTGCAAACTGACAAGTCGGTGACATAAGTACTCAACGGTCACCCTGGCGTATCACGAGTGGAGCTCGATATCTCAACAGGTAGGAGCAAAGGAAGGTTGAGAGACTTAGGAGCCAGCTAGCCCTTGCAAAAGGTGACAAGGTGTTAGCAAACAACAGGGCAGAGGCCGCACAAATAAGTTTGGAAGGCCAACAATGCACCTTCCTCAATACTCTCTTAGATGCCACGCAATCTGAAGAGGAGGAAGCTGTTGAATCATTGAGGGAACATTTGGAAATCTCCCATAAGGCTTTGAGATATGGATTGCACACCCAAGCACAAGTAGTAGGGCTTGAGGGAGAAGGGCCACAAGAGCATAAAAGAGAGGAGATGTAAAGGCCAATTGAAGAAGCAGGGCCAAGCTTGGACATGGGGCACCATGATGAAGATTTAGTTCCAAGTAGAGCAGGAGGTAGACACCTATGTTGAGAGGAAAGTGGAGATCAAAAAGAAAATAAGGAGAATGCTCAAACATGCACGAAAAAGGCTACAAGATCAACTAGCAAGGACTCCAGCAACGCCCATCCCTCCAAGAGAAGACTGCTTCCCAGTGGATTGGAATGTAAAACTTATAGTATGGGATGGAAACTGACCAAGAGCCCTTCGAATTTAATTTCCAATTCCTCACTACATTAAGCAGAGTCCTATCAACAAAGGTGGTGGAAGAGGTGATTAATGTTAGAAGAAGGCTAGGGGACAAGTGGTTTGCTGAAAGAGAGAAGAACCCTACCTTATGGGGAATGGAAGCTCATGATTGTTGGGAGAATAAGGTCATAGAAGTGCCCAAGATGGTGAAGGGCTATGAGTGCCAATCAAGATGGATCTAGGATAGCAACATGGATGCCTAGATGTCATTCTACAGCAACACCCTACCCTTCAAGTGAAATAACCCCATTTACATGCCATATCTAGAAGGGTAGGGGTGGACTTCAATCCAGACATCCATGGCCGATATGGCTTCCCAAAGATTTACAATGTCAATGCCACCAAGCTCGAAGAAGTGATCACGTTCTCTAAGCAAGACCTGAATGCCTCCATTGATCACTTCCTCACTGAGTTTTAGCTCTTGCCCACTAGACCCCACCTTCCTAGCCACTTGTAATTACCTTAGGCTCCTTAGAATATTATTAAGGCAAGACCCCACTTGGTAAGAATATCACCTTCCGCTACTCTTTTTTGACCTCAATGTTGGCATAGATAGATGTGCAATGGCTAGGCTAATGATGTGTTGCCCTCATGCCATCTTTTTATGTAGCCCTCCTAGATGATATAAGTGATAGTTATTTTACTAGCTGCAACCATCCTTCCTATCCACCACTCCTCTTAATGCTCGTATGGGCCTAAAAGGATACATCCAAAGTAGACAATTTCTTAGCAAATCCATTAAGCCTCCCAGCTTCTCCCTTGCATGACCATGGCAACGAGGATTAGTTCTTCATTATATTTAAAAAAAATACAAAGAAAAAAAGAAAGGAGAAAAAGAGAAGACAATAATAAGAGAAATCAAATGACTCACCTTACTATATGTAGAACATAGTCACTGCACCTAGGGGTCCTCAAGTTAGCTACGTTTGGTGGCCTTGATCGGCTAGCTCTACCCCTAACCCCCTAGCCCTTTCTTGATTCCCCACTTCCCGCTTAGGGCACATCAAGGGCAGGACATACCTAGGGAGGTCACCCTCACCTATGGTTAGACCTATTGCCCTAAGTTGCATCCACCACATCTCCCTTAGGCACGAATTAGGTTCTCAAGTATGGGACAAAACAACCCAATCTTGCCTGTGGTTTCAACCCAACTCCCACTTCCACTAGCATGAGCATAATGCACCAGATGGTAAGGTAGACACAACCCCAGGTAGTGCACCTTCCTTTCTTTACAAGTAAATACAAATGCTGCAAAACCACCAACTTCAAAGGCCCTGGCATCCACTCAATTCACTCTCCAATCATTTGATCAACCTCTCCCTAGGACCAATCCCTACGAGGCCCTATCATCATCGTCTCCCATGACCACCCTTCAGATCACTGGACCCTCATCAACACCGACTTGCAAGTGCCATGGGATTGGCACTTGTCTAGAAGGGGGATAATATTAACCCCAATGCAAGACATGAAAAAAGAAATTTAAAATTATGAAATAATGCAAAAAATGAAGCCAAACAAGGAATAAAAGAGAAAATTCCAAAAGCACAAGGGCAATCGCAAAGGTCAAGTTGAAGGCAAAGGTGCATTTTAGAATGCAAAGGCACCACTAAAATCTTGTAAAAGAGAGCTACGATCCCTCCCTAGGAAAATTGTAAAATATAGATGGGTATAGGTGAAGGGATAAGGTAAATAGAAGGGAATAGGAAAAGATAACCTTGGCAAGATGCCCGATCATGTAAAAAAGGGGATGGGTGCCCAAGGGATTTAGGGCGTGTATATAAACTCTGAAAGTAAGATTGCAAAATCCATAGCATTCCTAACAATACTTGATATTTGGACGCCATGCAACTTTGATAGCTGTAAAGTCCACAATGCATTCCACATTAGCAACAGTCACGTGGAATTCGGTAATGCAACCTTCAGGTTTCCTTAAACTATCATCAACCATTTGGAGATTGTGGAGGCATCCTTCTGGATTCCATTCCTAATCTTTCCATCAATTCTGAACTCATAATGTTGACAAAGGATTTCATGTGCACAATGGCATGCTCCACTAGTATGTCATCAACGTAAGATGTTATCCTTGGGCAATGCTTTTTAGCATGCTCAAACTAATCATTTTCCACCCAAGCTATTCCTACTGGTTCAACAATATACCCAATGTAAAGAATCTTCTTGAACTCTTTACACACTCCTGGAGATAACTTGATCAACTGTCGGAGATTCACATTAGGCTTTACCTTACAAAGAGAACTAGCTAAATTAAATTTATAATAATTAGAAATGGTTCTCTTCTCTTGCTAGACTATTCTTTCTCTTGGTCATTGGCTAAGCAGGCTTTGGTGCCTCTTTCATAGCTTTTACCTTCTTCTTTGGCAGCACCTTATTGGGGTCGACTTTGCTATCAGAAGCTTTTAGAGGACTAGCTTCTACATTAGGGTTAAGGACTTGCATCCCCTTATCATCTTGTTTGGGGTTTATCTCAACCCCTATCACCTTCTTTAACCTTTTGTCCTCTTGTAATGGCTTGCAAATCGAAAGCCTCAGTGGTGTTAACATACATAGCTTCGATAAGCTAACACTGCTACCACTAGGTAGCTCCTCTACGGTAGTTTTTCCTCTTTGTAGTATTTATTTCGGTCCTTCATCTCGATGAAGGTTGTTCCTTTATACTCGATGATTTTGATGCCAGGAGGCATATTCCATGGTCGATTCCGTGAAACTTGCGGTAGATTCCGTAAAATTATATTTGTAGGGGCTCGTACACAAGGTGGATTCCTTGTGCGAAAAGTCGATGGGGACGCCTGTACTTTTCGAGCGTCTCGTTAATTTAATGTGCAAGTGGGTGATTCCATAGTGGGTGATTCTGCAAAATACATATTTAAATTAATGGATGTTTATGAGTTTAGAGTGTGCACTCGTATTAAATTAAGGTTAAGATAGAGTTCCAATCTATTTATTTATTTTGTAGTTAAAGACTGCTAGATATTCACTTTTATTGATTTAATTTTATTATTATTAAACAATTGTGAATGCTTTAGTTGATGTGTAGAGCAAGCAGCGGTGGCATTGGAAAGCACTAGGCGATAACTTGTATTCAAGTTATTTAGAAAAAATGATCATTTTTTATGGGCGCGCATCTTAGGCGTGGTTTCAATATTTATTTTAACACACTTATTTAAAGTGCTTAATATATATTTATTATTTTGTATATGCATGGACGCATAATTTAAATATTCATTATTGGTCATTGTATTTGGGCACAGCTCGACTCTTGGGACATCCAACTGTTTTATTCTTTATTTGGACAAAAGCAAATACAAAAGCTAAAGCGTGCTAATTGTAAATTTGGGCTATTTTTGAGCTTGGAGATGAATAATATATAAAATACATTCTTTGTGGAGCTCTCACACAAGACATGGGGGAAGATTGTACCCAATTGGTCTTCTTGCTTCATGTTATGCAAGTCTTCTTTCTTAGAATTCGAGCAAAAAGTAGAGTTCTTTGTTCTTGGGGACCTTCCGATGCTCGCTACGTACGCATATGATATCCAATTTGCACACCAGTGGTTTAAGAGCAAAGCTGAGATTGAGGGGTTCCAATCGCTTATCATCTCGTACGAAGGTGAAGCTCATAGAATGAACGGGATCTACAGTCGGTCTCGCAATAATCTGTCAATACCACTGCATTCCTGGCAGTGAAGAACCCCCTGCTACGTAGTCGAATCGGGAGGGACCACTCTCTGGAGGCGGAGGACCACACGGGAAGCTCCTTTATCAAGACATTTTTCTCAAGTAGATAAGACATTTTCTTTTTGTTTGGAAATTATAAAGCTTAGTAAGCTTTATAAAAAGCTTAAGCCCCAAAGTTGAATTGTCTGCAGCAAAAGGACATTCTGAACGGCGTCGAATCAGGCAACGACGTCCTCTTGTACTGCATGATGCCAACGATTCCTTAAAATTATTAATTACTAAAATCTAAAGCTTCTAAGCTTTACACGAAGGCTTTAATTCAATTTTCAACTTCCCATAGTGGTTGTTCATATTGAAGCAACTCCAAACCCACTTTGTAACCTCCCTGCAAGCCCCTGTTCGCACTTGTGCTCTGACAGAGACAAATTCCAGCAAACAGATTGCTATACACAGACTACACGGACAAAGTATATGCTTGGAAGAAGGCGGACATCAATTTCCGTAGCTGTGAAGAAGAAAGATCATAAAAAGCCACCTTTTTTATAAAAAAAAGACAAGCCTTATAAACCCGAACTTGAGCTACGGTC
Source organism: Lygodium microphyllum (assembly GCF_053477565.2). Lineage (NCBI taxonomy): Eukaryota > Viridiplantae > Streptophyta > Polypodiopsida > Schizaeales > Lygodiaceae > Lygodium > Lygodium microphyllum. Next base: position 11,967,594 of record NC_141159.1, on the reverse strand, counting down.
ATCCCGCTAACAGGATTTCGAGTGTATAAGGTTGTTTGAAATTTTCCAGGATGATCGATCAAAATATGGAAGATTTTATGGCTGAAGGTGATTTACCGGAACTAATGATGGAGCAAAAACTGGACTTGATTATGATGTAGCTCCAAGAGGAACGAAGAGCATGTCAAACTTTGCAAGCTCAATTGGCCAGTCTGTAACGATCTATTGCCGATCGAGATGGACCGCAACCTGAAGATATTATATGACGTATGATCGATACGACACTTGAAGCGCAATCTATTCGGAAAGAAACCAAGATAAGTAAAAGAAATTTCAAATTTTGTACTTTCAATGGGTCACACGATAGAAAGACTGTACTTGCTTTTATCAATCAATTTAATAATTATTTCCATGAAGAACAGTATGTCAAAAAAGACAAAATTAAGTGTGTCACTAATCATTTAGTGGACAGAGCATCCCTATGGTGGACTGTTGTCCGCAAAAGCATTGATTTTCCTACTACTTGGGAGACTTTCCAAAAGAAATTTTTGCAGAATTTTTTTTCACCCCAATTCCACAAAAAAACAATCAAACAGTGGGATCTTCTGCAACAAAGAGATCCCAAGCCTATTTTCCAATATACTGAGCGTTTTTGGAATGCTTTATTGCAACTTCGAATGCTCGAAGATGTACCTGAGGCGACCCATAAGCGCAAGTTTATATTTGGTTTGCTTGGTCACTTCTATGCGGAAGTGAACATGTTCAAGCCACCAGCTCTCGAAGATGCAATTTCCTTGGCCCATGATACTGAAGACAAAATTCGAGGATGAGATAAGCGATCACAACAATTCTCAAACAATGGTAACTTTGGTACAAAGCAATTCAATTCTAATTTTCGAAGATTCAATCAAAACCGCTTTCTTCCATCTTCATTCCATAAATCTTGGACACGACCCCCAGCTTTACCATCAAACATAAATCTAAATCCTAAGCCATCTCTTTAGCCAAATCTCAACGTCCCTGAGCTTCCCGCTATTACCAATAATGTGTCTAAAGCCAAATCCATAGTCTATTATAAATACCATCAACCTGGACATCTAGCGGTAAATTATCAATCCAAAAAGCCAACTGTTCACATCAACTATTTGAACTGAAGATGAAGACCATGAAGAAATAACAGATTTTACAGAAGATGATGACGATAACGGCACTACTTCAGATACTTTACCAGGTATACCAAATCCCCATTCTTTACTAACGATGAAATGTCTTGTGCATGGTAAAGAAAAGAATGTTTTACATTATGATGGGAGTACACACGATTTTATTTTTGCAAAATTGGTCAAATAATCAAATTTACATACTGTTTCTACTCATTGTCGCATCAACGTTGCATTCTTGTGTTCTATTGTATCTTAGGCACTAGATACAATAGAACATAAGAAGTGCATGACTTAGAAATAAAAATTGGTGATTATGTTGAACGTAGAAATTTCTTAGTTGTGCCTCTGCAATCTAGTGACATTATTTTAGGAATGCCTTGGCGTCATCAATATAATCCCGATATAGATTATTCCACGCATTCAATGAAGATTCATCCTCATGAAAAACAAATCACATTGCATGGTATGCACACTTTTGATAATTTTCCATTGCTTAGTCATACACAGGCTAAACGTGCATTAAGAAAATGTAGTAAATTCTATTTAATCTGGGTGAATAAAATTGAAGTTAAGGAAAATCGCATGTATCCTAGACACACACAATTTCTTTCACAATTTCAAGACTGTTTTACTGTTGACTTACCACCTGGTTTACTATCCACATGTCTTGAAGATCATAAAATAGACTTAATTTCAGGTTCTCAACCACCATGTGAAGCACCTTATCGACATAATCAAATTGAACAGAAAGAAAGTCAAACTCAAGTTGAAGAATTGTTAACCCGAGGACTTATCAAGCCCAGTAGTTCTCCATTTGGTGCATCTGTCCTATTAGTTATATAGAAAAACAACACTTATAGAATGTGCATTGATTATTGTGCCCTAAATAAAATCACTGTAAAAAATAGATATCCGATCCCTAGGGTAGACGATCATACATTAAGGTTTTCTCTAAACCATTCTTTGGGTGAAGAAGAATCATTACAAGAAATGCTAATTTTCCTTGCATATCTAGATGAGATTTGATTTCAAGCTTTGTTACATCAAGAAGTGTTCAGTTGAGAGAGAGATAGGATAACACAAAGCTAGCAGCTCTCATATTCTCCCTTCATTATTAGATTGTCTCACACTTGCTAAGTAACCTAATACATCTTGATCTAAGTAGTTCAAAAATATATTGCTCTAATAACTCCATCTAAGTCATAACTGACTTATTCAGTGATGCACACATCCTAGAGATGGCTGGATACATAGTTGTCATGTCGACAAGTTGAGCTTAAAGTCTCAACACTCCCCCTCAAGTTCAAGATAGTAGTTTTATACCAATTAGCTATTTGAAGTGAGTGAATTGATCTTTTGGTCTTCTTACCATCAGGTAATAAAACAAGATCCCAAGTTCAATTTTCAGTCAATGTAGCCATTTCTTCATCCTTGGCTTTGCACCAATTCTTATCCACTACTGCCTCAGCAAATGTAGTAGGTTCTTCATACTCCATAACCTTTGTCATGTATGCATAACGCTTTTATCCACTGTATGTGAGTCTATCCACTGGGTATCTGACCCTCTATGAGCGTCTCAACTGCGGTGCACTACTTGATTCCCCTCTTTCATGAGGCAGTACATACTTGCTTTGCCAAGCACCAGGTGTAAAAATAGATGAAATACCAAGTTCACTATCAAGACTGTCAACCAAATCATAACTAGAAGTCATCATACCAAGAGTCATCATGCCAGAAATATCAGCAATAACTTTTTCCTTTCATATGCTTTCTATCTATCTCATTTCTCCCCCTCACTGACATAATGGTGTCAATGGATGGTGATGTAGAACTTCTCTGTTGCCTGTCCATGGAGATACACTAGAAGACACACCACCTATAGGCCCAAAGTCAGAAGTACTCTGCCTGCAAAATAATAGGAGAACTAGTGTTTTTATTAGAGCAGTAAGCATGGATGTAGATGATGCATACCATGAAGCCATTTCATCAAATATGACATCTCTGTTGAAAAGTATCTCTCTAGTAGATGGATCATAACATTTATATGCTTTCCTCTCCTGTGCATAACCAATGAACACACACTCGTGTGCTTTAGGATCCAATTTCTTACGTTTCTCATCGAGGATATGAACATAGGCAATACAAACAAAAATTTTCATGTGACTTATGTCAGGCTTGTGTCCATAAAGTTTCTAGTATGGAGTCATTTCATGTATACCTACAATGGGGGTTCAATTCAGCACATACATGGCTATCATAACAGCCTCAACCCAATAGTACATTGGCATGTTTTTTCATTTAGCATCACATGAGCAATCTCCATAAGCACTCTGTTTTTTTTTTTAGCATGCCATTGTGTTGTGGGGTGTAACTACATTGAGTTTCTTGCGAATGCCATTCATAGTTAAGTACCTATCCCCAACTCATTAGATACATATTTCCCACCACTGTCAAATCCCAAGCATGAGATGTAGCGGTCAAATTCCTTCTCAACTTGCCTCTTGAACTCTTTAAAAATAGCAAAAACTTTGTCCTTGTGTTTCAAGATATATACCCAAGTATATCGACTAAAATTATCTATAAAAGTCACATAATATATAGGTCCTCCCAAAGAGGCATTATGGGATGGTCCCCATACATCAAAGTGTATCAATCGTAACGATCTTGTACTATTCCGAACATGATTTACAAATGGAAAGTAATATTTTTTTCCAAATTGGCATGCATTACAGACATGACCAATCTCACTATATGCAAACTTTGGTAAACTTGTCACGAGCTGATTTCTCTACATAGCTTGCAGCCTCTGAATATTTACATGACCAACCCTTTTGTGCCATATTTCCAAATCTCTAATGCTATCTTGGCCTTGTGCAAACATGGTTGATTTCAGCTAAGGTAATGTTGCATCCAATGTGAACATTTTGTCATGTCTATGACCTTGAGCAATGAGCTTACAACCATTACCAAATCTTCTATGAAGCAACCATGTTTATTAAATTGAACCTGCAAGTTTTGTTCAGTCATCTGACCAACTAATAACAAGTTTTTTGTAATGGAGGGCACATGTAATAAATCATGCAAACTTTTCTTCTACCCATCATATATGACCAAGGGTACTATGCCCTTATTCTCAATGGTGTGCTGAGTATCATCCCCTATACACACATATCCATTCTTTTCAAGAACCATATTTGTAAACCAATCACCATGAGATGTCATGTGTTTTGAAGCTCTAGAATCAATGTACCAAACATTATCTATTTTAGCATCCTTAAGTGTGCGATTTTGAACATATGTCATAGCAAACAATCTATTAGTGGAAGCATCCTCTGTATGACTTGATGATATATAATGTCCCTGTTGTTTGCCTTTTTTATTATCCTACTTTTTCCAACACTCTTTGGCAATGTGGCCATACTTGCCATAGTAGTGACAATCCTTATCTTTATTTGAATTGTCATGAGTATGCTATGACTGCCAGGATCCTCTGCCCCTAAGGATAGATCTCCCTCTCACTCTAGAATGACCACCACCTCTTGCATGCTGACCTTGTAGGGCACTACTACTGTGAGATGCATGCTGATGTGCTCCTCGTCCATGAGCAAACCCTCTTCCTCGACTGCTATGACCTCGTCGATTAGAATAGAACACAACATCTTTGCCTTTAGAGCTACTTGATCCTATAGCTAACCCCAATTTGACTTCTTCATGGATTAGCAATGACACAAGCTCATTAAAGTCTGGCATTTCAGCCCACATGGATATAGAGGTGTCAAATGATTTGTGCTTAGGTCCCAAACCATTTAGAGTAATAACCACTAAATCCTCATCATCAACATCAGCTTCGACTAGCGCTAGCTGATCTACAATGGTCTTAGTTTAAGTCACATAGTCCTGTATACATCGACATGTCCTATCCATATTGTTGAGCTTCTGCTTTAGATGGATTTTGTGAGCACTAGTGGTCGTGACATAATACCGCATCAAAATATTCCAAGCATCCTCTAGTGACTTACAATTCATTAAAATTTACATGACCATTGCATCAAAGATGCACAAGGACAACCAATGCAACACTCATCAGGGCTCTTTCCATCCATGCTCGATGTGCCCATCTCTATTCAATCGTAGGATTTTTGTTTGGAATTTTGGGTTTAGCTTCAACACCCGTAACTAAATCCCAATGATCCTTTCCAATCAAGAAGTTCTCCATCCAAAACTTACAAATAGCATGATTGTTGTTATCAAGTTTGTCTCCCACTATCTGAGTTATATTATCTGTTCTCTCTGCATTTGCAATCTTAACAGTTCAATATACTCAATGCAATAATAACCTATTATTGCCTAACACCTTGCAAGCCAAGATACACTTTACTTAGAACAATTATTCTATTCACTATATATTCAAGACAATTTCAGTCCTTCTGTTTTCAATAGTAAATTCACTGCAGTATGCACATTATCTTAGCTTCCAAGCTTGTCCAAACATGTTCCAACATGTATACTCTCAATTGAGCATCAACACTTAAGCATTACGGTCATAATAGTAGCTCAAGCTTCTCGTATTCATGTAAAAAAAGAACTTCTAACAGTTTGAAATTGTAGTATTCAGTACAACCTTAGCTCACAATTTGTGCTCATAGCTACTCAAATAGCAATACATAATCATATAGCAACACCCAAGCATGTATGAGCATCAAGTCATGCTTCAATGAGTTATTGTCAATGAAAAACAACCTATCTAGACTTCCTTGCATCACATGACATGCAACTATTCCTCCAATTTGTTTGCCCAAGTATTCAGCCACATAAGTTGCATGACAAGTTCAAAGCCAACATTTTGTTCAGTGTCCAAGTTCTATTCCTTTCTGCATTGATCATTGAATATGGTTGGACCTTTCAGTCACACATAATAGCAGACTTTGATTATGTCACTCTATTGAATTTTTGGCCATCACGTTCTAATAGGCTTACAACAGTGCCAACTAACTACTGACACATGTACCCAATGTAGACCAAGAGAAGCTCGAATTATTAGTAGTAATGCTTCCCATACAATGGAGACAACAAAAGTACTCCCTTTAGGATGCAACCAATATTCTCAATACATATTCAGCCCTTAGGATGATTCATAAACATCAAGCAAGCATATTCCTATAGCTCATAGGCTGATCACTGACTTAGCATTCCAGTAAAAACATGGGCTCTCAATCTCATGTACAAGGGCTCCATGAACTTGTGTCTTATGCTCCCAAGGCATAGTACCATTCATACTCCAACTCAGATTCAGCTTTGAAGCATATGCATTTCAGTCCATGGCCTTGGTCAAATCAAGTGGCATACCACTCAAGCATTCTTTCCTTAACAAGCATTATCCTTTCATCACTCACCAAGAATCAAACAACCAATGAATTGTAGATCTAGATCACTTCTAAACCAGATGCCAATCAACCCAAAGAGACACAAATCTGCCCTTGCTTAACCTTGACTTCAATCAGCACACTCAAGTGCTCTATCTTCTACCATTAGTTCCTCTTCAGAAGGCCTCAACATAGAGGTACCACCTTTGAGTGATGTAGTTAAGCATTACTATAGCTTAAATGCTCTCCACATTGGCAAGTAGAAGAAAAAAGGCACAATCTTTGCAGTCAATCCATGCTATCAACCAGGAAGCCATGCACAATATCTATAGTCCACACTACTATCCACGATGATCCAGGATGTTCACATTCCTGTCCACGCTGATGCTGAATAGATGTACCAGTAGCACACGTGTTTGCTCTAGTTGATGCCTAACTAGTCAACACTCAACTAGTTGGTATTTCTTACTTGTGATTGCCATTGACTGCATTCCCTATTCAGCTCTAGTCATGCTTATTCTCACCAAGACCTTGCTCTGATACCATGTTCAAAGATTGAGAGAGAGATAGGATAACACAGAGCTAGCAGCTCTCATATTCTCCCTTTATTATTTAGATAGTCTCACACTTGCTAAGTAGCCTAATACATCTTGATCTAAGTAATTAAATGTTTATTTCATTAGGCCACGAGGGCCATTTATTTGTTTGATGCAGGTGCAGTTAATGTTTTTTTGTTTTAGTACTACACTAAATAGATTCAATGGAGCACTTGGAGGGAGCCTCTTGTTGCGTAAAAGCTTCTTGTGGCCAAGTCGAGGTGATATCCTTCATTTACGAGTTCTTTTTCTTTTTGATGTATATGTATATGTATGTGGGGTATTTTTTTTTGTTGGAGATTTGCATTCAAGGCATGAAGCCCTAGGGTTAGGATAGATGTGTTTGGGGAGGTTTGAGTAGTTGTGTGCCTCCTATAAATACATTGTCAAGCACTCTAAGAGTTTTTTTTGAGGTTAGTCTAAGTGACCTTGTTCTGCTAGCGTGCTAGGCCATTGTTTCTAGGAATCCATGTTAGTTGTGGGGTAGCTAGGAAAGCCTACCAAGTCAAAGAGAAAAAAAAACCAATGAATATATTTGAAATATATATAATGTGGAGATGTGTTAAAAGAGTTTCTAACCCCTAAAATTAAAAAATAAAGGAATGAAAATTCCAAGAGCTGATATTCATACCTTACTAAGACCTAGTAGATTCTTAGGGATGATTCATTGTTATAGAATCCGAGATACTAGAAGGTGGGCCAATCCCCCCCTTGTGGAGTTATATTATTAACAAGGAGCAAGCTCCTCCATTACACATAAGCCAGTTCTTACTTCTAGATCTTGGAAACAAGATCATGGTTCCTTGCACGGCATACAACCGGCTAACACTTGCACAACTTGGAAGTTGGTACCTTTTGATCCTTCTTGAGTCTCCTTCTCTCCTACACAATATGTGTAGGGCTCTCCTCTTGGCGCTTGATTTCAACAAAGCTTCCATAGCAGTTGCACCTTCTCTTCTCCTCTTAGAACTTGATTTCGACATAGCTTCCATAACACTTGCACCTTCTCTTCTCCTCTTAGAACTTGATTTCAACAGAGCTTCTGCAGCACTTGATTTCAGCAGGGCTTCCGCAGCACTTGCACCTTCTCTTCTCCTCTTGGATACATACAAAGTGATGCTTCCTTCCCCTCTCCCTTACACCCAAGGAGAGCCTCCTCTTTTATAGGCTTTCAAGAGCTTCTCTTCTTGGAGAGAGAGTTGAGTTGATCTTCATGCAAGATGTGGTTGTTTCACTCTGCAACACTAATTTTGAGATATTTCTTTGTGCATTGTTTGGATGAAAAAATATCCAACACGAAAGTTGTAGATCTCGCTGTTTTCGATAACCCCAACGGTCCAATTTCAGAGATTATTTTTTTATTGCGAGATATTTTAAATAATGAGCTTGCACTTCACAATCAAAGGATCCTAAGGAGCTCAGAGAATGATTGGGGTAGAATGGGGGTCTAATCATTGGTATCTTGGAAAGTATAGAGTATATCTATGAGCTCAACTTAGTATCTCTAGAGCACACTTAGGAGGATTTGGTTCATCACCTAAGAGCTAAAAGAATTTGGATTATGGTAGTCAAAGACACCTTATTAAGGATCTCTAACAACTTTAGATCCACCCACAATCACGATACCCTAGTAGACCTGCCTAAATCCCCAATTATGATAGCTCTAAAATCACCCAATAAGGACCTTAACAAGAATCTCTAATAGCTCTAGAGCCACCCACAATCATGACATTTCCAGCATATCTACATGAATCCCCTGAGTTTGACACAAATGAACTAGAAGAGTAGCCAATAGAGAAAGAAGATCAAAAGTGGAGAGGACTATATGAAACTATCATATGGATCTAAAGAACACAATCTCAAAAGGTAATTGATCACCCTCTCCCACGCTAAAGTCCTACCATAAGAAAAAAAAAGGGAACTCAAAAGAAGTTGTTTAAGGATATTAGGAAAGGCAACTACTAGACACTCAATAATTTTTGGCTCCAAGGTAAATAAAGAAACCAAATTGAGGAGACCACTACATGTGCACACAATAGGGTTACTCATTTTAGGGTAGTTGAGAATATAGCACACAAATAGCTTAACTAGTTGGATCTTGTAGCCTATCATAGGTCTTGCCATGCCTAGGAAAGAAGAGGTAGATACCTCACAAAAAAGTCAAGGAAAGTATGGCTAGGGCAACTGGAGTGGCCTTACCTCATCGTCAAAACTAATAAAAGAGCATGAGAGGCCTATTATTATTTGCATCTAGATGAGAGGGAAAATCTACACTATTACCCCTATCCAAGAAGGCACAAAGTAATTATGATGGTAGTGAGCATGAAATGTGTAACTTTCCATATATTTGTAATATAAGGGCCACTCATCTAAAATATATATATTTGTTCTAGCCCTCAAATCTAGTGCCTTCCTTCAATCACTTCATATGAAAATTTAGAAATTACTTAGATCCCTCCTTTATCACAACCAATAACTATCTCAAGCTTTTTATCAAGCTATTGCAATTGCCGTGAAAGGTAGAGCCAAGTGAAATCACACAAGCAGAAGCACATGCTCTTTCTCAACTTGCCTACTAGATGTTCCTCCATGCCTTTTTCCTCAAAGCACTTAGGCTACTGTGTATAACTCTTATCATGTAGGTCCCCATGTAGGAAAGCCATCTTTATATCCACCTTTTAAAGGTCCATATCCAACCAACTGAGCAACCAAAGTTGGTACTAAGCATAGGGTAGTCATCTTGACCATAGAAGAGAAGATCTCATCAAAGTTAGCACCATGCTCCTACTAAAAACCCTTTGCAATCAATCTGGACTTATATGCCAATATGGGGTGTCTAGGGGTGCTCTGCAACTTGTACACCCACTTGCATGGTAGAGCACTTTTCACTAGGCAAAGGAACCAAATACCATGAATGATTTTTTTGCATTGAGTCATACTTTGACTACATGGCCCTCTCCCGAGAGCGACTATCACCTCTATGCATGACCTCATCATAAGCAAGAGGCTTACCAACATATATCACAATAATATAGTCCATGGGCAAATCGATCAGTTGATGCCTATCTCTAGTAGACCATCATAAAACATGCTAGGGGGCTTGGACATCATATCCAACACCATGATCATGGGCCACTTGAACATCAAGTGTAGGTTGTTTAGCTAGTTTATATGGTAATAGGAGGCTGTTCTTGAAATATCACTGTATATACCTCAACTACTAGCTCAAGCTACTTATGTATCTTCTCCTCATGGAAAACAACATCATGGCTATGGATTGACCTTTCTAGCCTATGGATCCCATAGGTGACAGCCCATCTCACCCGCATCCCCATAATCAAGAAAGTTGCATTTCACTGATTTAGGATCGAGCTTATTGCATTTGTCCTTAGGAACATGGCCAAAAGCCTTACATCCAAAAACACGCAAATGAGTATATGATGGAGATTTTCTAATGTCTCTGTGCCCAATGCCTTCGTAAATATGTCAGCTACCTGATCCTCTGTGCTGACATAAACTAGATCAATAAGACCTAGTAAAACCCTCTCCCGCACATAGTGATAATGCACCTCAATGTGCTTTGTTCTAGCATGATAGACTGGGTTATTTGCAGACGCATGGCATGGCCGGAGCAAGATCTCTCTCGCTCACACACACACACACACACACACACACACACACACACACACACACACACACACACATTATGTGTGTGTGTGTGTGTGGGGTGGTGGGGGGGAGGCAAGGGGAAGAGTGTGTGGGTGGGTATGTGTGTGAGTGTGTATGTGGGGGAGGGGGAAGAGGGTAGGAGGGTGAGCTCTCTCTCTCTCTCTCTCTCTCTCTCTCTCTCTCTCTCTCTCTCTCTCTCTCTCAATACATGCAAGCTCTCTCTCTCTCTTGTAGGCTGGGAAAAGCCCACGAAGAAATTAAAATTTACAAAGCATCACTTAAGCGATGTTGTCGCTTAATCGATGCCATCCATATTGCAAATGTCACTTATGAATCGCAATTATGTGTCACTTAAGAGACTGCATTTGCGATGTATAATTGTGTCGCTTATACGACACACCAAAAAGTAACATTTAATGAAAAGGGCTTCACATAAGTGATGCTTAAGCATGATGCCCCTCATTTTTTGTTGTGTCTCTAACACCCCCTCTTTCTTGTAGTGCAAATACTTTACGCTAATACTATATATCAATCACATGTTTTGCATGTCAAGCATGGCCAACTTGATAACATGGCATGTGCAAAATAGGTCCACAAATGGAATCCAATGAATACCAAAAGACTCATGGCTATTGCATTAGGGGAAAAAAAAACTCAGAAATGGGCCTTCTAGTCCCCCCTTTCCCCCTTCACTCTCTTATCCTTAAAACAAGAAAAATAAGAGAGAAGAATAGTAAAATAATTATCTTCTCTCTTCACTTTTATAATCAATGTTTCCTTTTTATATTATCCATAAAGGATGTGCTTTCTTCTCTCTCCTCATTTAAGAATCTAGTTTTAACCAAATATATATTTAAAAATGAGTTAGTTACAAGAGTATGGTGCTTGGTTTTCAATGCAAAATGATTAGTAGATAGAAATAATTAATATTTTAATCAAAAATTAAAAAATAAAGGTTTAACAATATTTTTTGGAAATTTTTTATATAATAAATTTTGGTAAAAACCAAACTTGTTAGTTAAAATTTTTATTTTTTGAAAATATTTTTGGAGGTAAAATTAAAGTTTCTAAAATACGAGAACTCTTGGACATCCTTACTCTTTGAGCCATTTCTTTACTCTCTCATGACTCTATTATGACCTCTTCTCTTTAATTATGCAACCTTTATTAACACAAGAAACTATTTAAACCTCTCTTACTCACAATCACTCATCCATAACCACTGTATGCAATCTATATCTATCTGTCTATCTATGTCCCTCACTACACTAAGCTACATCCTTTTCCTTGATACCTTTTTTTGCCTCTCTACTCTTTGTTCTAAGACAACAAAGTGTGTCTCTCCATTTCTATTAATATCTCTATGTATTCCCTCCAAATTGTCTCCATATTAGACACCAAACCAACTATTTTCTTTAATATTCTAATGTGTCTATCTCATTGTAACAACCTATGCATCTCTAGTTTATCACTTTAAACTCGATAGCCATATTCCTATTAACATATAAGTGTGTTGTTTGGCTTCTCTCTAAGCTAAGTCTCTAAATAATAGACCTCATATTCTCATTAGCATCTCAGTGCAATCAATTTGTGACACCTACAACTAGGACATAAGTAATAAGTAAAATGCATACAAGGAAAAATGAGCTACATATTGTAGTAGAGGTTGAATATGTCCCATTGTTTAAAAGGACCTAGTGTAACATTGAAAACCCTTAGGCTCTACAAAGTTAAATGTAGATGGGATTGAAGCATGTGGACTTGTAAGTTAATGGGAGAATCTAATTAATTGATCCCCTAACTAATAAACCTCTAACTGTCTCAAGAATTACAAATTTTCTAAAGTATATGTGTGAGGGTAGGCATTCAAAGTGTTCACAACCTACCAACAAACCATTAAAAATTATCATGATATAATTGATACACATTAACTTCATATACGACAACTCATATGACAAGTGGCACAACCAAATGAGACTATACTTCAACAAACTAATGAGATTGTCCCAATGCAAGATACTATCCATGACATTGGTATCTCATATGAGGAGACAAAGGTATAATTTGATTACCTTAGAAAGATCAACATCAAGCTAATGTAAGAGTGCAAATGAACGAAGAATCCAATCAATGAGATAATTATGGATAGCAACCAATTGAAGCGATGTATAAGCATACGAGGAAGCTTAGAACAAAAACCTAGGTGAGGGTAAGCTTGGATCATCTATTAGAAGATTTCTAAAGGTGAGTACATTGAAAAATGCCTTGAGCAATGACGGTGATTGAGTCTACATTGAAAGATGTATTAGACAAGTTCTCAATTATATATACAATCCATTTGTAATAGGGTCGATATTAGTACAATGACTTACTAAAAAATATTCGAGGGTGTGAAGGCTAGGTTTGATTATGTGCTAAAAGGAAATAAAATCATGCCTCTTCCTAGACCTTGAAAGTTAATAGACGTCTGATAGTAACTTAATGTAAAGGTTTGGTAGTTGATAGGATATTACATGTATGTTCAAGGTGTGGAAACACTAAAGGTTGGGACAAAAAAATGCATATGAGGTGCAGTTCACCAAACTCCACAATCATTATCTAGATTTATACAAGGTGTAGATGGCAATGGTAATGTATTACAATATGTCAATTGAGGAATGTAATAATAAATTATAGTTTATCATAAATTTAGATGAAAGTGAGATTCTCAAAGGATTAAAGCTTGAAAGAGTTAGTGTAACTCTGATGAACAAAGCTTTACAATTTACAATAGTAACCCTGGAAACTTTAGTGTTTAATTATAGTGCCATGTGTAGTGGGTCATTGCATTTGAGGTTTCTAAGAAAACATTTGAGGTGCTACACCTATTATTTATGCACACAAGCATTCCAAACATCATCCATCGTTTAGGAACATGGTGAGATGCTCTCAATTGAAGGATATGGTCAATATTTGGTGAAATGGCATCTTGCAAGAGACTTGAAAACTTTAAAATACATGTATGGGATCGATCTCCAATGATGCAAATGCAAAGCATCTATGCCTATATTTCTTAACAAAGAGGACGAAAGGAAAGAATAAGAAGAAGAACTAGCAAAGGGTGACAAGTGTTGCACCGACACACGATAAAGAAGATCCCACTTGGAAGCCCATATTCAATATTCCATTAGACCATGTTCATATTTGTTCATTATATGCTTTTATCATAATCGTGGAGAAATTTGTATATGGGTATATTTGCTTTGCTTACAAGATGCAACTGAAAAAAGAAGCCATTACAATGTGTAGGAATGTGGAGCAAGTGCTATAAAAAATTGGGCTATACAAGCATTAAGTAACGATTAAAAAAGATAAGAAGAGACTAGGAAAAAATGGTAACTTGCCAAAAAAGTCTTGCTTTGGAGGAGTGAAGACTAAGAAGTTTCTTTTAGCACCCATCAGTGAGGAAGGAAATGTCACATTTTTTAGGCCACATTATTACGATGGGTGGAAAAAGTTATATATTGTGATTCCTGATTAAAGTAACGCAGGTAAAACTATGTAGGCTAAAGCTAAGATTTGCATTAGTCCCAATAAACTATCTCCTTACTTCGAAAGATGGTGTTTGGTAATGGAGATATTCAAAGGTTTATTCAATGATTTGCATAGCTTCTACGAAAACGTGGCTATTCTATTGGCACCCAAGTTATGTCAGATCCATTGATAGAGTACGTGAAGGTGATGATGATGGTCACAAGGTCTTCAAAGATTTGAAGAGAAGATCCAGCGGTGAGAGCACACATTCAAGGTGAATTTCTTTGTGAAGACCTCAAAGATCTTATCACCTTGGTTGGCAAAGAGTCTCTCATGGATCCATGCATTAAAGTGTATGTGAGTATCCATTGCAACAACAAGGAGGAGGGATGTGGTGAATGTAGAGAGATGAAGAGTGAATGTGTGAAATAAAATAAAGAAATAAGAACTAAATTAGTTTCACTTTAAAAATCATAATTTTTAAACCATTAAATGACTATTCATATACAATGTTTAGTTATGGCTTTACTTAACGTATTTGTAAAGTTCACATTGGTGTGCAAATCAGCTGTTGTATGCGTACGTAGCGAGTGTCGGAAGGTCCCCAAGAACAAAAGAACTCTACTTTTGCACAAAAAACAAGAGAGAAGACTTGCATGACATGAAGCAAAAAGACTAATTGGGTACAATCTCCCCCCATGCCTTGTGTGAGCGCTCCACAAGGCATGCATTTATCAATCTATTAATCTCCAAGCTTAAAAAATAGCCCAATTTTACAAATAAGCATGCTTTAGCTTTTTGTGCAAAAGCTAGCTTTTGTCCAAATAAAGAATAAAGCGGTTGGGTGGCCCAAGAGTCGGGTTGTGTTCAAATACAATATCCAATAATGAAATAACTAAACCGTGCGCCCATGCGCATACAAAATAATAAATATTTATCGAACGCTTTAATAAATAAGTGCATCTAAATAAATACTAGCACCATGCCTTTAATGATAAGACACATACCTATCAAAAATGATAATTTTTTCTAAGTCATCTGAATACAGGCAACTGCCCAGTACTTCCCAATGCCACCGTTGCCTGCTCTACACATCAATTGAAGCATTCACAATTGTTAGAAAATAATAAAATTAAACTGATAAAAGTGAATACCTAATAGTCTTCAGCTACAAAATAAATAAATAAGTTGGAACTCTGTCCTAACCTACAAGTGCGCACTCTAAATCATAAACGTTCATTAATTTAAATATGTATTTTGTAAAATCACCCGCTATAGAATCACCCACGTGCACATTAAATTAACATGACACCCAAAAAGGATAGGCGTTCCTGTCAACTTCTCGCACAAGGAATCCACCTTGTGTACGAGCCCTGGCAAATAAATATAGTTTTACGGAATCCACTGCAAAACCTCACGGAATCCACCGTGGAATATGTCTCCTGGCATCATACCCCCAGGGTGGGATAGCAATTGTCCTCAATTGCTATTGGCTCAATGTGGAGCAAATAGTGAGGGGTAAGCACTTAGGTCGCGAGTGTGCATCCATTGGGCCTCTTCAATAGGATGATTTTTAAACTTAACTAAATATCTAGAATATCTACGGCCAGTTCTACTGGTCGTAAAGTCAGTATTTAAAATAGTTTCAGGTTCAAGGATTTCAATTTCTTCTTCTAACAAAGGAGGGTTTTCATAGACAGGGTGTACAGGTAATTGGCCTCTAAAAGGTCGTAACAAATTGATATGAAAAGTGTTGTGGATTTTCCAGTGTTGAGGTAATTCTAGTTTAAATGCATTATCATTGATTTTGTGAATGATCTTGAAAGGTCCATAAAATCTAGGAGCTAACTTTACAACAGGGTGTTTGTCAACACTTTGTAATCTTCTCTTTTCAATGCGTAACCAAACATCATCAACTTCAAAACTCATAGATTTTCTTTTCTTGTTAGCTTATTTTGTGTATAATTGCTGGGCTTTCGCAATCATATCTTTAACTTCATAAAAAATAGTAGCATGCATGTTAGTAATATCATCAGCAACTTGAACTTTGTTTGACAATGATGTAACAGGTATAGGCAATCTATATCCATAAATGATTTCAAATGGTGCTTTCTGTGTAGCTGTATGTGGTGTGTTATTGTATGCAAACTGAAGTAAATATAAATGTGTATCCCATGTTTGTGGTTTTGAAATTGTGTATGCACGCAAAAGATCTAAAATTGTACTGTTAGTAGCTTTTGTTTATCCATTTGTTTCAGGATGAAATGGAAATAAAAAATCAATCTTTGTTCCTTAATTAGCAAACAAAGTTGTCCAAAAATTATTGCAGAGTCTAGAATCACGGTCAGAAATAATAACTTTTGGCAAACTATGGTTAGTGAAAATAGTTTTAAAAAACAATTGAGTAGCTTCAGATGGAATTAACGTTTTCTTGCATGGAATGAAATATGTTTGTTTGCTAAATCTATCTACAATAGTCCAAATCATATCATGATTAGCTTTAATGTTAGGCAAACTAGTAATAAAATCTATTGAAATCTGTTCCCGTGGTCGTTTTGAAATTGGTAAAGACATTAATAAACCATATTTCTTACCATGGTGTTGCTTAACTCTTTGACAAATTAAACATTTAGATACAAAGTTAGAAACATCAATGTATGCAAAGTAGAAATAATTCCTCTATGGCCTTGATATGGGGGACAATAAATTTCATGCAAGATAAATGATCGAAATCGAACAGTTACACATAATTTTTTTTCATAAAACATAAATCCATCAGCATAAAACAATGAATCAATTGGAATCCTATTATTTGCAACTAATTTATTCCAATCAGCTTGAAAATTGGGATCTTGATCATAGGTATCTTTCATAGGGATAAGGGAATCAAAAGATATCACAGAGATATTATGGATAGTTGGTCTTCTACTCAAGGCATCGATAACAATATTCTCTTTTTCGGGTTGATATTGGATAAGTGGATGAAAACTTTGAATAAAAGTAGCCCATTTAATGTGTCTGTCAGATATTTGTGGCTGGCTAAGGAGATGTTTAATACTTTGTTGGTTAGTTTTGATCATGAATTCAGATCCCATTAAATAGTGTTTCCACTGACGTAAATCTTGTACTACAGCTAGCAATTCCTTATCATAGGTAGAATACTTAAGTTCAAAGGGTTTAAATTTGCAGCTAGAGTAGGCTATGGGATGGGAATCTTGCATAAGGACAACTCCTATTCCAAATCCACTAGCGTAGGAAAAATGGTCTATTAAAATCAAGTAATTGCAATACGGGATGAGTTAAAGCATGTTTTAGTAAATCAAAGGACTTTTCTTGATTGTCGAACCAATGATACACAATACCTTTCTTTAATAATTTTGTCAAAGGTAACACAAGCAATGAAAAATTTCTCGTAAATTTTCTGTAAAAGCTAGCAAGTCCTAAGAAAACGTAATTCATGCATATTTTTAGGTATCAGCCAATTCAAAATTGCTTCTATCTTTTTAGGGTCAAATTTAATACCTTCAGATAAAGCAATATGTCCTAAGTATTCAATTTGTGTTTGGAAAAATTCACTCTTTTTAGGATTAGCATATAATTAATTCTCTTTCGATAATTTAAAAACCAAGGATAAATGTTCATAATGCTCGTTCTCATTCTTACTGAAAACCAATATGTCATCAAAGAAAACAGTGACACAATGCTGATACTTCAAAAATATGCGATTCATCATACGACTGAATGTGGCTAGTGCATTAGTTAAACCAAAAGGCATAACAAGGAATTCATAGTGTCCAAATTGTGTTCTAAATGTAGTTTTGAAAATGTCAGATGTATCCAATCGTACTTGATAGTATCCAGATTTAAGATCTATCTTGCTAAATATTGTAGACCCTTGTAGTTTGTCCATAAGATTGTCTACCCTAGGGGTCGGATATCTATTCTTGATAGTGATCTTATTTAGGGCACGATAATCAATGTACATCTTATAGGTATTGTTTTTCTTCTTCACTAATAGGATAGATGCACCAAACGGAGAATACTGAGCCTAGTGAGTCCTCGAGTTAACAATTCTTCAACTTGAACTTGAATTTCTTACTGTTCAATTTGATTATGTCAATAAGGTGCTTTACATGGTGGTTGTGAACCTAGAATTAAGTCTATTTTATGATCTTCAGGACGTGTGGGTGATAAATCGGGTGGTAAATTGGCAGCAAAATAATATTTAAATTGTCAAAGAAATTGTGCATGCCTAGGATGAATCTTATTTTCTTTAACTTCAATTTCATTCACCCAGATTAAGTGTAATGAACGGGGATCACAGGAATATGGCATGGGAACATACCAGTCACACTGATGGTATACAAGGTGTAAGAGGGTATTTTGAAGCATCACAGAAATTATCAAGAAACTCTCTTTTCACCTTCTCAAGCTTTCATGGCTTCCTCTTCTTCTTCCTCTTTCCCTCTTTCTCTCTCTTCTTCTTGCCTTTCTCTCTCCTCTCCCTCTTCTTCTGCAGTCCTTCTCTCTCTCTTTCCCCTTAGCTAGGACAGTTAGGTCTCCTTCATTACAAGTGGTATCAGAGCTTTGTCCTTGATCCTTCTCTTTCCCCATAGATTTAGGGCTCTCACAGTTTTCCACAGTTAGAAAGTTCCAATTACATCTCTTTCACAGGTACACAGGAGTACTCAGGCAGGCTGTCAGCCCTCTTGAAGTCTGTGGCAACCTTTCTTGGAGCTTTCCCAAGAACCATGGACAAATCTGGAGGCGGGCAGACAAATTTGACAGGTCGTCACTAATTTTCATGCAAGTTTTTTTTAGGGTTTTTGGCAAAAAGGAGGGCAGCACAGTTAGAGAAGGCCAAAGACTCAGTTACTTTTCAAGAAGACCTTCTCTCTCCTCTTTTCTCAAGCTGCCATGGAAGCTTTAGCTCAAGAATCTCAGGAATCCTTCTCCCCCTCTTCCTCAGCAAGTTGGGCTAGTCCTAAGGTGTTCCCCTCAGTGAGAGGAGCACAGTGAGTAGCAGCACCACGTGGTTCAGCCTTGCCTGTGGCCCCTAGGAGCAGCCTGAAATTTGCGGTGCAAAAAACGGGCTGTTTCCTGGCCTGCAGGGCAGCCCCCCTAGCCCTCCCCTCCTTCCTGGCTTCAGTTCTAGTCCTTGGCAATCTTCTTGGTCAGCATCAGTGACATTTTTCTCAGCCCTTGGACTCCCCTTTGACACTCAAGAGACCCTGGTCTGGTGCAGTCCATGGCAGCCATGGAACCTTGGCATCAAGCTCAGAAATCCTGAAACAGTCAGCCTGCAAGAACTGATTACAGCAAAGCCTTCTCGTGTGACTGAGCATGAGCTCTATAGCTTGATTCAAAGAGGGCATTTTCCCCTTTGATCTGAGCTAAAAACCTCCCCATTTCGCCCTACGGTTTGGGAGTTACGCTCAGTTTTGTGCCCATAGGTACTGTGGGACAGGCAACAGTCCTACACAGTCAGCCCATAAAAAGTGATTACAGCAAAGCGCTAATCATTTACTGTCGGAGATATTTTTACATACCTCGTAGAAGGGATCGAGGGCTTTCATTTGAATCAGAAAGTTTGGCAATCGGAGTTCCCTAGCTCAAGTTATCATCATTTAATTTCTGTAACAGGGGGTCTGGTAGACTGCACTTGGAATGGCAGGCCACAAGGGTAAAGCAAAGGCCCAGGAGGAATTTCAACATGAAATAAGGGACTTCCATGCCTCAATGAACGATTCTAGTTCAGCCCAGGAGGATCGTAAAGACTTGTTTGAAGAAGGTGCCCTCGAGATAGATCATTTGTCTCTGCTCAACCAAACCCTATCCCAACATGAGACCTGCCATGCTGATCAACATCGAGAGATGGAGCAACGCCACAGGGAGATGGAAACCCGCCAAGATCAGCGTCATTCCGAGATGATGGCTAAGATGGAATTACTCATAGAGCGCATGGGTGCCCTCATTCCCGCCATTGCCCCCTCCTCGGATCGACCCAAGGAGTATGTCCCTCCCCGTGAGGCTAACCGCCCTCCCCCCTTGGAGACTGGGCACAGCCCACAAGGTCTTGGTGGTACCCATGGCATTCCCCATAGCACTTATGAGACAGGTGAGCCCTCCGCTCAAAATGATGAGCCCCTCCTTCCCTCCCCCATTCCGAATCCTTCTAGCCCATCATTGACACCCCAACTTCCCCGTAACGGAAGCTACTTGCACACTCAAGGGAATGGCTCCAATGCAAACCTTGGACAGCATGGATTGCACGGAGTGCATGGGCAGCATTCATATGGAAATGGGCAGCATGGATATTTTGGACAGCAAGGTCCTAATGAGCAATTTGATCCTCATGTAATGCACGGGCAGCATGGCTCCCATGGGAATTTTGGACAGCAAGGCATGTATGGGCAGCATGTAGCACATGGCATTCATGGGCAACCAGGCCCAAATGAGCTGCGTGACAAGATCGTGTTTACAAAATTCAATGGGCAATCCTCATCTCCAGCTGAATTAGAGGAATGGACCTCTAAATTAGAAGCCTATTTTCTCATCTACCCCCATACCGATGAAGCAAATATCATTTTTGCCTCCCTTCACTTAGAAGGTTTTACCCACACATGGTGGAGATTTGTTCAGCGAGAAAACTAGCAGTTTCGTGATTGGGAAGAGTTCAAAATGCATATGATCCAAGTTTTTGTCTCCCCGGTGGAAAAAAAACGCTTGGCTAGGCAATGGTATCAGTTTGATCAACGAAATCTCATCGTGAGGGAGTACACCAACCAGTTTATGAACTTATCCATGTATGTTGAGGCAGTTAGTGATGAGGCCAAATTGCATAAATACATTTATGAGCTGGATGCGCATCTCTCAGCTGATGTAATGGCTCAAAAGTCAACCACCCTGTTTGCAGCCATAGAATTAGCCGAACGCTATGGTCGAAAGTACCGCCACAATGAGAGCACACAGCCCATTGTCGGACAGCAAAGATACCCTAGTAGGCAACCCCCATATGCTACTAATTATCGCAGCAATAATGCAGGGAATGGCAGCCCCAAAATTCCTACTTACCCCACTTTTAATGCTGAAAGGAAATATGGCAGTTTTGGGATAGCACCACCCTTCAAAAGTGACCCAAAGTATGTTGAAAATAAGGCCAGGAATGGCTTCGGTTCCAACGGTCAAAAATTCATACCTCCTGAAGTTGTCAAGGATAGAAAAACCAAAGGCTTGTGTTTCAAATGCGGGGATAAATACACAACTGATCATGCATCCAAATGCCCCTTTAAGAATGCCACTGTCAAGTTCAATAGCATGTATGTGCGGGAAGATAGTGACAAGCTGGAAGATGACATGCATGACAGCTCTCAAATAATGACACTTGCTGAAAATGCTGAATATGAGGAGGATATTGATCCCGATCAGTTTTATGACTCACCGGACAGGTTCCCTTTTGACCCCGGTGGCTGCCCCGTTGATAACATGCTTGGGAATGACCCTTGGCACCCCTCATCCACCGCTATATCAGCCTGCTTAATCTCCATGGATGCATGGACCGGCTCTAGGAGTCCGAACACCTTACGGGTGCATGGTAACATTGATAGCAAGAGTGTATACATCCTCATAGATAGTGGCAGCACACACAGCTTTGTAAATAAATCAACTCTTAGCCGTTTGGCATGTGTTCCCACTGAATTACAGCAACCCCTCCGGGTTCAAGTGGTCAATGGAAATGAGGAAGTGAGCTCCCATGTATGCACACAAGTGTCTCTCATGCTGGCTGAAAATTACACAAAAATGGTGGACTTGATTACCCTTGATATGGGCCCCGTGGATATTGTATTGGGATGTGATTGGCTTCAGCAGTTGGGAAAAATCTCTATGGACTTTTCTCAGCTGTACATGGAGTTTGTAATGCATGGGTAGCTCGTACACTTGGAGGGAATCAAAGAAAGTGCAGATTTTCAGCTTATAACAGCAAGACAACTCAAAAAGGAATTCAAGAAGTGCTCCCAAATCTTTATCTTGCACTTGGATAAGGATAATGATGACTAACACACCTTGGGGAAGCAAAATGCAGCACTAAAAGCATTTTTGGCTGAGTATGAAGACTTATTTCAGTCTCCCACTACCCTTCCCCCAAAAAGATTGGTGGATCACCCAATCGACTTGGAGCCCCATGCCAAGCCCATCAATAAACCCCCATACAGACTCTCTAAATGTGAGAGAGAGGAAGTAGCAAAGCAAGTCAAGGAGCTCACTGAGATGGGATTCATAGAGCCTAGCTCTTCCCCTTATGCCTCCCCGGTCCTATTGGTTAAGAAAAAGGATGGATCTTTCTGATTGTGCATTGACTACCGTGATCTCAATAAGATCACCGTAAAAAATAGATACCCCATCCCTCGAATTGATGACTTGCTTGATGAACTCAAGGGTGCACGCTACTTCACTTAAATTGATTAGCGATCCGGTTACCACCAAATCAGAATGCGGGCGGGTGATGGAGTCAAAACGGCCTTCCGGACTGCTGACCGTGGCTTGTATCATTTCCTTGTCATGCCATTTGGACTTATAAATGCCCCCGCCACATTTCAGAGCTTAATGAACAAGATATTGCAGCCATGGCTTTTCAAGTTTGTGTTGGTATTCTTTGATGATATACTCATTTACAGCAAGTCAATGCATGAGCACTTGAAACATGTTAGATAGATTTTTGATGTACTGAGAGAGCACCGTCTCTTTGCCAAAGAAAGCAAGTGTGTCTTTATGCAAACGGAGGTTGAGTACTTAGGACACATCGTTAGTGAAAAAGGCATCCAAGCTGATCCTAAAAAAGTGCAATGTGTCCGGGAGTGGCCCACCCCCACTACCACTACCTCCTTGTGCGGCTTTCTTGGTCTTTTCTCCTTTTATCGGAGATTTATTCGCCATTATGCCACCATTGCAGCCCCATTAACAGATCAGCTGAAAAAAGAGGCTTTCCTATGGGATGAACTAGCTGCCGGCAAATTTCAGCAGCTGAAAGACTTGCTCACATCAGCCCCCATCCTCGTATGCCCCGATTTTTCAAAGGATTTTACCATTCAGTGTGATGCTAGTGGACGGGGTATTGGTGCAGTTTTGCTGCAGGAACATGGGGTAATAGCATTTGAGAGCCGAAAATTGGATGATAAAGAGAGAGAGTTGTATGTTTATGATCAGGAGATGTTGGCAGTCATTCATGCTATCAAAAAGTGGCATCACTACTTGTATGGCAGCAGATTTAAGGTAAAAAGTGACCACTGTGTGCTCAAATATTTCTTGACTCAGCCCAACCTCACTCCCAAACAACGTAGATGGGTGGCGACACTACAAAACTATGACTTTGAGATTACCCACACCCGTGGAAAGGACAATGCAGTGGCCGATGCACTCTCTCGCATGTGGGCATGCAAAGTCTCATCCATCACTGAACTCCACCATGATTGGATTGAAGAGCTCCAAGAGGCATACTTGCTTGATGCTGAATTCAGCCCTCTTTTCCAGAAATTACAGCAAGGTGTCTTGGATGAGAACTCCCAATATCAGCTCCATAATGGCCTCATTTGGATCCATGGTCGTATTGTGATTCCCCATGCCTCTCCCTTCACCCAACGAATCCTTGAAGAGATGCATTCTTCCCCGATTGCTGGCCACTTAGGGGTCTTCAAAACATATGATCGAGTTTCAAAAAGCTTCCATTGGAAAGGCCTATGGCGGGATGTAAAAGACTTTGTGTCTAGATGTGTGCTTTGCCAACAAAATAAAGATAGCTCTCTTAAACCGGGTGGTTTATTGCACCCTTTACCTATTCCCGAAGGAAAATGGACCCACATTACCATGGATTTCATCACTGGTTTACCTACAACCAGGAAGGGTTGGGATAGCATTTACGTGGTAGTTGACCGACTCACTAAAGCAGCCCATTTCATCCCTACAAAATCACAGTTTACAGCATCCCAAGTTGCCATTCAGTTTATGGAGCATGTTTTTAAGTTGCATGGCTTGCCCCAAGTCATAGTACATGACCGGGACACCAAATTTATGAGTCAGTTTTGGCAGACCATTTTGAGCTCCATGGGGACCAAATTGGCTCCATCTATAGCCTATCATCCCCAAACAGATGGGCAGACTGAAAGAGTCAATAAGTGGCTTGAAACTTATTTGCGATATTTTTGTCATGATGTGCAGAATTCTTGGGATGTATGGCTGCATTTGGCTGGATTTTCTTACAACAACTCCACCCATTCAAGCATTGGAGTCTCTCTCTTTGAAGCATTGTATGGTTATCGGGTCCCCCTTCCTACCGTGATCTTCAATGAAAAGCTCAACCCCTTGGGGAAAGAAGAGCTGGACCGCATGCAAGCTATACTTCAACAATGCAAGGTAAACCTCAAAAGGGCTCAAGAGCACATGAAGCTCCATGCTTATGCAAAAAGAAGACCCCTTGACTTTCAAGAGGGTGAAATGGTACTCCTCAAGGTCCCCCAATCCCGTTATGCCACTCTAAAGGACGGCTCTTGCAACAAATTGGCACATTATTACTATGGGCCCTACAAGATCATTAAGAAGGTCGGGGATTTGGCTTACGGCCTCCAACTCCCTTCCACCACTAAGATCCATGATGTCTTCCACGTGAGCCAATTGAAACCTTTCATTGGCACTCCCAAAGATCATGTAGAGGAGCTCCCAACCATAGATGAGGAGGGCCTTATTCAGTACATCCCGGAAGCGGTCATTGGGCAACGTGAAAAGCAACTCCACACCCGTTCCATACATGAATACTTGATCAAATGGAAAGGCCTACCAATAGAGGAAGCCTCTTGGCGCCCAACATCCATATTGGATGAATTTCCACACCTCAAGGAGGCTGTGTTGGCTGGTACGTCACCATGACCCCTATTTTGGGCTGCAGTCTGCATCTGGACAGCCACCTGTTTTGTACCAGATTTGGTCTTGGTCCACTCTCAGCCCCACCCTCCATATATGGCCAGAAAGTATACCTCGAGGGCTCCGTTCCGACACCTTACTTGCCCTGATCAAAGTTCCCTAGTGGAAGTTATGGCTGTTTTTCTCTAGCCATACCATCTGGGACTGCACACTAGAAATTCCTGGATAGCCCTCTATTTTGTACCAGTTTTGGTTCTGACCTGATTGCAGCCCCGCCCCAACCACATGGGCTGAAAGTACATCTCATGGGCTCCGTAACAACACCTCAATTGTCCCATTCGGAGTTGCCCACACAAAGTTATGACTGATTTCCTACAGCATACTCTTACAGTCCATGACTATATCCCTTGTTTTTTAGGACAAAAACTTCATGAGATGGGATGGTTTGTAATGAACGGGGATCACGGGAATATGGCATGGGAACATACCAGTCACACTGATGGTATATAAGGTGTAAGAGGGTATTTTGAAGCATCACAGAAATTATCAAGAAACTCTCTTTTCACCTTCTCAAGCTTTCATGGCTTCCTCTTCTTCTTCCTCTTTCCCTCTTTCTCTCTCTTCTTCTTGCCTTTCTCTCTCCTCTCCCTCTTCTTCTGCAGTCCTTCTCTCTCTCTTTCCCCTTAGCTAGGACAGTTAGGTCTCCTTCATTACATTAAGTAGGATTTGTTACCTTTTCTTAATGCATGTTTAGCCTGTGTATGACTAAGCACTAGAAAATTATCAAAAGTGTGCATACCATGCATTGTGATTTGTTTCCCATTAGAATGAATCTTCATTGAATGCGTGGAATAATCTATATCGGGATTATACTGATGACGCCAAGGCATTCCTAAGATAATGTCACTAGATTGCAAAGGCACACCTAAGAAATTTCTACGTTCAACATAATCGCCAATTTTAATTTCTAAGTCATGAACTTCTTGTGTTCCATTGTACCTAGTGCCTGAGAATGTAGCCTTGATGCTATAATGAGTGGAAACAGTATGTAAAATCAATTCTTTGACCAATTTTATAAAAATAAAATCGTGTGTGCTTCCCATCATCATGTAAAACAGTCTTTTCTCTACCATGCACAAGACATTTCATTGTTGATAAAGAATGGGGATTTGGCATACCCGATAAAGTATCTGAAGTAGTACCGATATCATCATCGTCTTCTATGAAATCTAGCATTTCTTCATGGTCTTCATCTTCAGTCTCTCCCAAGTAGTTGATGTGAACAGTTGGCTTTTTGGTTTGATAATTGACCGCTAGATGTCCAGGTTTATGGCACTTGTAGCAGATTATGGGTTTGGCTTTGAAAATATTATTGGTAATGGCTAGGAGTTTAGGAATATTGGGATTTGGCTGGAAAGATGGCTTAGGATTTGGATTTGTGTTTGATGGTAAAGCAGGGGGTCGTGTCCAAGATTTACGGAATGAAGATGGAAGGAAATAGTTTTGATTGAATCTTTGAAAATTAGAATTGAATTGTTTTGAACTGAAGTTACCATTAATTGGGAATTGTTGTGGCCGCTTCTCTCGTCCTTGAATTTTGTCTTCAGCATCATGCGCCAAGGAAATTGCATATTCTAGAGTCGTTGGCTTTAACATGTTCAACTCCGCATAAAAATGATCAAGTAAGCCAGACATAAACTTGTGTTTATGGGTTGCCTCAAGTACATCTTCGAGCATTCGAATTTGCAATAAAGCATTCCAAAAATGCTCGGTATATTGTGAAATAGGCTCGCGATCTCTTTGTTGCAGAAGATCCCACTGTTTGATTGCTTTTTCGTAGAGTTGGGGTGGAAGAAAATTCTTAAAAAATTTCTTTTGGAAATCCTCCCAAGTAGTAGGACAATCAATGCTTTTGCGGACAACAGTCCACCATAGTGATGCTCTGTCCACCAAATGATTAGTGACACACTTGAGTTTGTCTTTTTCGGCATACTATTCTTCATGGAAATAATCATCAAATTGACTGATAAAAGCAAGTACAATCTTTCCATCGCATAAACCATTGAAAGTATGGAATTTGAAATTTCTTTTACTTATCTTTGCTTCTTTTTGGATAGATTGTGCTTCAAGTGTCACATCGATCGTGCATCGTATAATATCTTCGGGTTGCGGTCCATCTTGATCTGTAGTAGATCGTTGAAGAGTGGCCAATTGAGCTTGCAAAGTTTGATGTGCTCTTTGTTCCTCTTGAAGTTGTATCATAATTAGGTCTAATTTTTGCTCCATCGTTGGTTCCGGTAAATCACCTTTGGCCATAAAATCTTCCATGGTTTGATCAGACATCCTGCAAAATTTCAAACAATCTCAGACACTCAAAATCTTATTAGCGGGATGAGTGTAGCTCAAAGTCGGATTTATAAGGCTTACTTCTCTTTTTTTTTTAAAATGGCTTTTTGTAATATTTCTTCTTTGTAGATGCTGAAGTTGATGTCATGGTTTTCTTCCAAGAGTATACTTCGTCTGTGTAGACTGCGTATAGCAATCTGCTTTGTTGGAAATTATCTCTATCATAGCACGGGTGTGAACAAAGGCTTGCAAGAACTACGAAACTGGTTCGGAAGTAATTCGGTGTGAACAACCTCTATGGTAAAGATTGGAAATTGAGTTTTTGAGCCTTAGTAAGGCTAAAAAGCTTTAGGCTTTGGATAAAAGAGTATTAACTTAATTGTGGATTCGTGAGGATGTCGGCACCTTTTTAATGGCGACGACGACGATTAGTACATGCTATCGCCACCGATTGTGAAATTTTGGAGGGCTTAAGCTTTTTAAGCTTTTCTTTAAGCTTACAAACTCAACTTTGATGAAATTTCTTGCATGTTTTTCTAAGAAGTAGAAGACTTAACAAAGGAACTTGAGAAGTAGTCCTCCACCGTTAGAGACTGGTCCTTCGCGATCCAACAACGTAGCAGGGGGTTCTTCACTGCCAGGAACATGCTGGTATTGACGGATTGTCGCGAGATTGACTGTAGAGATCGATCATTCCAAGATCTTTGCCTTCGCACGAGATGGTAAGCGATTAGAAGCCCTCGATCTCAGCTTCGCTCTGATACTATTGGTGCACAGATCGGATGTTGTATGCGTACGTAGCAAGTATCGGAATATCACCAAAAACAAAAGAACTCTACTTTTGCACAAAAAACAAGAGAGAAGACTTGCACGACATAAAGCAAAAAGACTAATTGGGTACAATCTCCCCCCATGCCTTGTGTGAGCGCTCCACAAGGCATGTATTTATCAATCTATTAATCTCCAAGCTCAAAAAATAGCCCAATTTTACAAATAAGCATGCTTTAGCTTTTTGTGCAAAAGCTAGCTTTTGTCCAAATAAAGAATAAAGTGGTTGGGCGGCCCAAGAGTCGGGTTGTGCCCAAATACAATGTCCAATCAATGAAATGACTAAACTGTACACCCATGCGCATACAAAATAATAAATATTTATCGAGCGCTTTAATAGATAAGCGCATCTAAATAAATACTAGCACCATGACTTTAATGATAAGACGTGCACCCATAAAAAATGATAATTTCTTCTAAGTCATCTAAATACATGCAATCGCCCAGTACTTTCCAACGCCACCACTGCCTACTCTACACATCAACTGAAGCATTCACAATTATTAGAAAATAATAAAATTAAACTGACAAAAGTGAATACCTAGCAGTCTTCAGTTACAAAATAAATAAATAGGTTGGAACTTTGTCCTACCCTTTATTTAATACAAGTGCGCACTCTAACTCATAAACGTCCATTAATTTAAATATGTATTTTGCAGAATCACCTGCTATGGAATCATTCACGTGCACATTGAATTAACATGACGCCCGAAAAGGTTAGGCGTCCCCATCAACTTCTCGCACAAGGAATCCACCTTGTGTACAAGCCCTTGCAAATAAATATAGTTTTACGGAATCCACCGTAAAACCTTACGGAATCCACCGTAGAATATGCCTCTTGACATCACATATGCATATGTAAATGTATCAATGTGGCAATTGCAGATTGTATTAGTTGTGATCTACAAGGAGCCCCCTTCACCCTCTTGTTTCGTAGTTGTACATACACATGTATATCAAATGTCAATAAAAGGGTGTTATATATGCTTAAAAATTTCACTGTAAAATTAACATGGAAAGTATGGTGCCTTCTCTCCATACCCGGGTGGATTCTTGGATGCATGCATCTTATCTCAATTTAAATAATGTGAATATGTGTTCAAAAGAATCAAGGTTAGGATAGGCATTTCTCACCCCTAGTGTGCAATTAGGCGCATACATCTTATTTCAACATTTAAAGTATGTGTATACATACATACGTTTGAATAATTTTTAATATATTATATAAATATGTAAAAATAAAAAAATTAAAATATTACAAGTGTATGACTTTACAAAAGAATAATATTCCATTGCCTAAAAAATCCAAAAGTTTATAAATATTGGATATTACAACTTATGGAGTTGGAATTTTAAGGAGATTCTATAATTTCTAAAATATACAGGATCATGCACTTTCCACTTGGAATAGTAGCCTCAACTAAGCTTTGAATCTTTCTACCATCATATTTAAAATAGAAGGTAGTAGGTAGATTCTCCATTAATATTTTGATTTCTTGGTGCATTATCCTCAAGGGCCAATCATCCTCCATTTGCAACTCTTGGGGCTCGCGACCCTCACAAATGATAGTAACATCCACAACTATACTTGTATTTTGATTAAGGCACAACCATTCATCCTTGAGCATCCTCCATCTACGACACTTAAATACTAGGTATAAATTTTATCGTGCAATAAAGTACCTGCAATTGGAAAGAAAAGTTACATGATCCATCTCAAAGTAAGAAAATAGTCAACAAAGATAGTAAAATTTTATCTAAAATCCATTTCCCTTATTATGACTTGACACTCTACCATGTCAAGATCAACTTCGGTTTACTTTGATTCAATGCTTGTCTTCATAGAGTTCAATATGTCTGCCAAAATTTTTGTACTGTGCAAAATATTGCTACTACTACATAATGACCATTCTATACTATTGAGATTCAGTAACATGTATGAACTCAAGGGTTTCACATTCTTAACCACTCTTAGGGTATATGTACTTAGAGTCATAGAAAAATACAAGGTTCTTTATAAGTTTCTTGGTTCTATGCCCCTCAAAGAGCAATCTACCAATTTTGATGTGGTAACACTTTAAAAAACCTATGAAACTCTCAACATTTTTCCACTCACAACAATCCAAAGGGTATACTTTTAAATACAAGACAATTAGTTGCATAGATATCATAAAATTGCTCATTCTCAATGTGCTACTACAAAGACTTACTATTTGTAAAGTTTTGTTAAACAGTTACAGTGGGTGAAATATGTATTTTTCTTTGCATAAATATATGTTTTATCAATGTCTTTGTTATAATGTGAGAATCGATCTTCTTTTGTCAGAGAGCTAAAATTTTAGCCTTCCAATGCTTTGATATATCTACAATTGCATATGCTTTTACCCTGAAAGCTTCCTTTATACTTGGACGCATATGTACCCAAGATAAGAAATTATATGTATCCATGATCTAGTTCTCTTCGTTATCTTTCCTATTATGAACTTCTATTAAGAGAATGCTTCTTCTTCTCTCAAGAATTATAACTTAGTCAATAGACATAAAGAAGTTTGTGTTAAGCCCTAAACAGTAAGCATCTTAGGTCTAACTAATAATCACCAATATGGTGTATAGATCAATATGGTATTAGGAGATATTTATACTTTTGTAAACAAATATAAACATTGATATCAAAACACATATAGAGATGTATATTAACACAAAGTAAGGACTCAATTTTAAGGCATCATTTTAATCGCACCATTTATATGAAATAGAATGAAAAGAGTAGTATAAGAATACTCAAAGAACTATCCAAAAAGAAATTACATTATAATGAATACGAGTTTGATATGATTTAATACATTGCATAAAACATAAGTATTAAAGAGTACTCAGTATCAGGATGGCAACTGCATGGCATAAAAATTTGAATAAGTACATTGGATCAATATCTAAAATATTTTATGACTCAATACATTGTGCGTGATATGGATGATATGATACAAGAGTTTTGTGGATCATAGCCAATTGGTATGGAGATCCAAGTGGACATGTAGGATCAACAAATCAAGGGATTTTTGAACCTTCACTTCCAATAGATCCATATTATCCAGTACAAAGGAATCGCTCCAAGCAATATAGTTTAATTTAATAATTTTGTGCTTCACCTAAACCTTGCACAATACCTACATGTCACAAAAACATAGCACTTCAATAACAACCAAAATAGCTAGTTATTCATGAAATCTTGCAATATAAAATAGATCATTTATTTATAAGATAGAATATCTACACTACTCTATTGATTGCACTAACAATAATAGATTTAAAACTCATAATCATCAAAATTGATTGAAAGTGGTTGGGTAGACACAAGCAAGCTAGAAGAGAACAGGAGATAGCACAATTAGAATTTCAACATAGAATACATTAGCAGCTTGCTTGATATCCTAAGGGCGTGGAGGAGTTGCCACAATTTATACCTACAAGGTGGTTGCATGGTGCCATGATAACAGCTTTATGCCAAGGGGAGGAAGTCTCTAAGGAGGAGTGAAAGTTATCTAGGGGATGCAATCCAAAGGTAAACACACTCTTTCTTTGTTATATGCAAACTACAGTAAATGCAAAGGTGTGTCCCATGTCTATGGTTTAGAAGTAGTGTAAGCACATAAAAGATCTAGAATAGTACTGTTAGTGGCTTCTGTTTGTCCATTAGTTTCAGGATGAAATGCAGATGAGAAATCAATCTTTGTTCCTAGGTTAGCAAACAACGTAATCCAAAAGTTGTTACAAAATCTAGAATCACGATCAGAAATAATAACTTTTGGTAATCCATGGTTAGTAAAAATAGTTTTAAAAAATAATTGTGCTGCCTGAGATGGTGTTAAAGTTTTCTTACATGGAATGAAATATGCTTGTTTACTAAACATGTCTACTACAGTCCAAACCATGTCATGATTAGCTTTAGTATTAGGTAAACCAGTAATAAAATCCATAGAAATTTGTTCCCATGGTCTTGATGGAATAGATAAAGGCATAAGTAATCCATACTATTTACCGTGATGTCTCTTAACTCTTTGACAAATCAAACATTCATAAACAAAGTTAGATACATCAGCGTCCATATGTGGCCAATAAAAATATTCAGTTAATGTACGTAAAGTAGATATGTTACCTCTATGACCTTGGTATGGAGGACAATGAATCTCATTCAAAACAAAAGATCTGAATGGAACTGTAACACATAATCTCTTTTCATAAAACATGAATCCATCATTATAAGACAGTGAATCAATAGGAATCCAGTTATTTCCAACTAATTTATTCCAATCAGCATAAAAAGTAATGTCCTGATGATAAGTATCTTTCATAGGAGTTAGAGAATCAAATGATATAACAGAAATATTATGAATGGTGGGTCTTCTACTTAATGCATCGGCCACTACATTTTCTTTACCTGGTTGATATTGGATAATCGGATGAAAACTCTGAATAAAAGCTGCCCATTTGATATGTCGGTCAGATATTTGAGGTTGACTAAGTAAATGTCTAATACTTTGTTGATCAGTCTTAATCATAAACTCAGAACCCATTAAATAATGTTTCCATTGTCTTAAAGCTTGTACCACAGCTAATAATTCTTTATCATTTGTGGAATATTTAAATTCGGAGGGTTTCAGTTTACAACTAGAATAGGCTATGGGATGATTGTCTTGCATAAGTATGACTCCTATTCTAGATCCGCTAGCATTAGTAACTACTAGAAAGAATGGTCTATTAAAATCAAGTAGTTGTAAAACAGGAGCATGGGTTAATGCATGTTTCAATAAGTCAAAGGATTTCTGTTGATTATCAGACCAATGATAAACAATACCTTTCTTCAAAAGTTTAGTCAAAGGCAAAGTAAGTAATGAAAAATTTCGCACAAACTTCCTGTAGAAACTAGCAAGACCTAGGAAAGAATGTAACTCATGCACATTTTTAGGTATAGGCCAGTTCAATATTGCTTCTATTTTCTTAGGGTCAACCTTAATACCATCTGATGATACGATATGACCTAAATATTCAATTTCTATTTTAAAGAACTCACTCTTTTTCGGATTAGCATACAATTGATTATCTTTCAACAACTTGAAAACCAAGGACAAATGTTCATAATGTTCTTTCTCATTTTGACTAAACACCAAGATATCATCAAAGAATACAATAACACAATGCTGATATGTCAAAAATATACGGTTCATCATTCTACTAAATGTAGCAGGTGCATTAGTCAATCCGAAAGGCATCACTAAAAATTCATAATGATCAAATTGTGTTCTAAATGCAGTCTTGAATATGTCAGAATTATCTAATCTGACCTGATGATAACCAGATTTAAGGTCTATTTTACTAAATATAGCAGAACCTTGCAGTTTATCCATAAGGTCATCGACTCTAGGAATTTGATATCTATTCTTTACAGTGATCTTATTTAAATCACGATAGTCAATGCACACACAATAAGTATTATTCTTTTTCTTTACCAACAAAACAGGTGCACCAAATGGAGAACTACTAGGTCTAATCAATCCTCTATTTAGTAATTCCTCAACTTGATTTTGAATTTCTTTTTGCTCTTTCTGGTTATGCCTATATGGTGCTTTACAAGGTGGTTGTGTACCAGGAATCAAATCTATTTTGTGGTCTTCTGGACATGAATGAGGTAAACCAGGTGGTAGATCTTTTGCAAAACAGTCTTTAAAGTATGCAAGAAATTCTTTATGCCTAGGGTGCATATGGTTTTCTTTAACTTGCAATTCATTCACCCAAATGAGATAAGATTTACTACTTTTGCGTAATGCACTTTTAGCTTGAGTATGAGAAAGCAGTGGAAAAGCATTAGATGCATACATACCATACAATGTAATATGTTTTCCTTGAAAATGAATATTAATTGAATGTGTGGAATAATCTATATCAGGGTTATGCTGATGACGCCAAGGCATACCTAAAATAATATCACTGGACTGTAATGGTACAACTAGAAAATTTCTTCTTTCATTGTATTCACCAATTTGAATTTCTAAGTCTTGCACCTCTTGTGTTCCATTATACCTTGTGCCTAAAAATGATGCTTTGATGCGATAATGCGTAGGAACAGTTTGTAATTTCAATTCTTGTACTAACTTTGCAGAAATAAAATCGTGAGTACTACCATCATCATGCAAAATAATCTTTTCTTTTCCATGCACTAAACATTTCATTGTCAATAAAGAATGTGGAGTTGGCATACCTGGTGAAGTATCCGAAGGTGTGGTAATGTCGTCTTCATCTTCCGTGAAATCAGGCATTTTCTCATGTTCTTCATCTTCCATTGTTCCAAGATAGTTGATGTAGACAGGTGGCTTCTTCAATTAGCAATTAGCTGCTAGATGTCCAGGTTGGTGGCATTTGTAACACACTATAGGTTTGGCTTTAGATACATTGTTTGCAATGGTGGAAAGTCTAAGAATATTAGGATTTGGCTGTGGAATTGGCTTGGAGTTTTGATTGGTATTGGATGGTAAAGCAGGTGGTTTTACCCAAGACTTACGGAAAGATGATGAAGGAAAACGACCTTGATTAAATCTTCTAAAATTTGAGTTGAATTGCTTAGATCCATAGTTACCATTGGTTTGAAATTGTTGTGGATGCTTGTCTCTTTCTCGAAGTTTGTCTTCAGTGTCATGAGCTAAAGAAATTGCGTCTTCAAGAGTTGCAGGCTTGAACATATTGACTTCAGCGTAGTAATGCCCAAGTAATCCAGACATATACTTGCGCTTGTGTGTCATTTCAGGTACGTCTTCAAGCATGCGTAACTGGAGTAATGCATTCCAAAAGCGTTCGGTGTACTGAGGAATAGGCTTACAATCTCTTTGCTGAAGAAGGTCCCATTGCTTTATGGCTTTTTCATGAAATTGTGGAGGAAGGAAATTCTGCAAAAACTTCTTCTTGAAATTCTCCCAGGTAGTGGGACAATCTATACTCTTACGAACCACGGTTCACCAAAGAGATGCTCTATCCACTAAATGATTAGTTATACACTTGATTTTATCTTTTTCTACGTATGTTTCCTCATGAAAGTAATCATCAAACTGATTGATGAATGCAAGAACAGTTTTTCCATCTCGGGTGCCATTGAAAGTACGGAATTTGAAATTTCTTTCACTTATCTTTGTTTCTTTGTGGATGGATTGAGCTTCGAGAGTCGCGTCGATGGTACGTCAGATAAGATCTTCAGATTGTGGTTCCTCTTTATCGGTAGTCGATCTTTGTAAATTAGCCAATTGAGCTTGCAATGCTTGCCGGGCTCGTCGTTCTTCATCGAACTGCATCATAATTAAATCCAGCTTTTGCTCCATCGTAGGCTCAGGTAGATCACCTTCAGCCATTAAATCATCCATATGTGGTTCCGTCATCCTGCAAAACTTCAAAAAACCTCACACTCTCAAAATCCAATTAGCGGGATGAGCGTAGTTCAAGATCGGGTATACAAGGCTTATATATTTTTGTGTGTGGCTTTCACAATCTTCGTCTTTGGCTATTGCGGGATTTGTAATCTTTGAAAAATCTGTGTTTTGACCTTCTGCGTGTGCTGAAACTGGTTCAGCAAATCTGCGTATGCGAACAGTATCTTCCAAAGAACCAACTTTGCAGTTCGGATTTTTTGCGCAGGAACAGCCCTTCTAGGAGTTTTGGACAGAAGTCAGTTCTGACTTCAGGTGACTTGTCTGACTTGTAGAGTTGCAAACTTATGAGACTTGCAGAGTACCAGAACTTGCAGAACTTGAGTGACTTGATAGATTTATGTGACTGTGGACCAACAGAACTTGCAAGATAAGTAACTTTGAACTTGAGTAGTTGGGAAGCCTTAGTAGACTTAGGTATTAAGAAGCTTTTAGCTTCTTAATCAGTCGACGATTTTTAGGACATGAATATGTCCTCGGCGGAAATTTCGGCGCCCTGAAGATCCTCACGTCCTCGTTGATCAACGATTTTGAAGCTTTTATAAAGCTTCAAATTAGACTAAGCTTTAAAACTTTAGAACTTAAGCTTTTAAGCTTGACAATATGTATGGCTTATCTCTATAACTCCATGACTTGTATGATAGGATGTAGGAGTGGTCCTCCGATGTTGCAGGCCGTCCTTCGCGATCAGAGGATGGAAACAGAGGTTCTTGACCTCCAGGAATCCACTCGTATCGACCGTTCGCGATGAGATTGACTGTAGAGCCTGATCGTTCTAGGAGCTCCGCCTTCGCACAAGATGGATAGCGATTGGAAGCTCTTGATCTCAGCTTTGCTCTGATACCACTGGTGCACAAATCGGATGCCGTATGCTTGCGTAGTGAATGTCGGAAGGTCCCCAAGAACAAAATAACTCTACTTTTTGCACAAAACTCAAGGTAAAAAGCATGCACGACATGAACAAGAGACCAATTGGGTGCAATCTCCCCCCATGCCTTGTGTGAGCGCTCCACAAAGCATGTATTTTTATGTATTAATCATCTTCAAGCTCAAATAATAGCCCAAATTACAAAATAGCAAGCTTTTGGCTTTTGAGTTTGCTTTAGCACAAGATAGAAATAAAGCTAATGGGCGGTGCCCAAAGAGTCAGGCATACCCAATACAATGTCCAAGTACAAATAACATAATCGTGCGTCCATGCGCATACAAAATAATAAAAAAATATCCAACGCCTCAATAAATAGGCGCGACAAAATATAGGCGCCATGCCTAAGGTATGTGCCCATCAAAATATAAGTGATAACTCCAATACTCGCTATCCTCAATGCTTTCCTCCGCCACTGCTGCTATCTCTACACATCAACTGAAGCATTCACAATCGTTAGTAAAATAATACAATTAAACCGACAAAAGTGAATACCTAGCAGTCTTCAGCTATATAAATAAATCAACTGGTTAGAAATCAATCCTAACCTTAATTTATTACGAGTGCGCACTCTAAACTCATAAACATTTATTAATTTAATATGCATTTTGCGAAATCACCCGCTATGGAATCACCCATGTACACACTAAATTAATGAAACGTCCGAAAAGGATAGGCGTCCCCATCAACTTCTCGCACAAAGAATCCACTTTGTGTATGAGCCCCGGTCATCAAAGTTTACGGAATCCACCGTAAAACCTCGCGGAATCCACCGTGAAATATGCCTCCTCACATCAGGTCACCAACTTCTCTAGGTAGATGGTGCCTATCCAAATTTGTTGCTATAGTTGGTCATGCTCGAAGGTAATCTGGACAAGGTGGGCAGGAACTCCTTCAAGTTCCAAGTTATGCTTAGATTTGGCATTGAGGAAGGTATGGATGTAGTGCCATCGCTTGAGGAAGGGGGACCCAAACTTGGCAAGGTGGGCCCATAGTTGGTTAATAGTGTCCCAACCTTAGGATATCATAGGTGATAGTGGAGGGGGTCTTCAAAGAGTGGAATACTTATTCCCTTGGGTGGAGACCAAGGCATATGTCTGATGAATCCTGGTGGGGAATACTTGACTTATTCATGTCCCCTAAGGGAGAGATCTTGTAGTTACTTTGAAATGTGCTACCAAAGAAGGTCGGATTCTACCTTTCAATCCTAGTTCAAGTCTAGCGCCACCTATTGGAAGACCTAGATCTACTCCTCTTCCTTAGCATTCGACTACTTTAGTGCTTGATAGTGCTCCTCCATGAGCTACAACTTTGGAGTAGTAGAACTAGTGTCGATGAAGAAGTCAAAGAAGTCCAAAGTTTGGGGTTGTAGAGATGTATCTTCCTCACTCAAGGTTTCAACAGGCTCCTTTGTGTGGTAACCTATTTACCTTTACTGGTTTGTAGGGGATTCTTGGCCATAGTTGCTTCTTCCTTGGGTGGCCAATGTGCAAGATCTAGAGTGTGGGCAGTCCTCGGTCCGAGGCAAGGTGACAAGTTTGAACTTGCCAACAAAGCGATTGAGGATGGGCAAGAAGAGCAAACTTGGCATCGAAGTCTAGCTCATTTGATTTGTTGGGTAAAGGCAGGAGCTTGGACTAGGGATTGGACATGGTAGCTTGGAGCTCTCATCAAAGCTTTTCCAAAAATGAGCCAGTGTGCTTCATAGTTGAATTGGAGTTCTTTAATGATCTCTCGGGAGAGTAGGGTCATGCCATCTAGGTTCTCTATGCTAGTCACACGTACTTGGAGAAAAACATTATCCCTCTCCAATTACTACGCTGTGCTCCTAACATCATCAAAAAAGGATAGCTACATCTATTTGCATGCCTCCAACCTTTGGTGATGTTCTCAAAGAGCAACATCATTTTGATGGAGTTGCTCAGAGAGGGCAGTGTTGGCTACTTGAGACGGTCCACCTAGGTGATGAGGTCCTCATGTTGATGATGTTGTCTAATTAAGAACCCATTGATGAAGTTCAATGTCTAGTATGAGCCATCTCGAACTAGACCTAGGGGAATCAAGACCACCCAATTGTTGGGACAAGTTGGTGGGAGTGGACATGGCCACAAAATAGGTGCCATCTAGATTGGTGAGGATATAAGTGAGAGCAAGGGGCTTGTTGTTGTATGTGGTCTCCTCCTCTTGCTATCTCTTTTGACTCTTTAACTTATGGAGATCGAGTTTGGCAAAGAGACTGGTGACAGAGGTGGCCTTCTTGGGGCATTAGGAAGGTTGGTGCTCTTGGGATGGTAGATCTTGTTTGGAAGTGCTATTGGGTAGTACTACTAGTAGGTCAATCCTCCTTTTTGACACTTGAGTCATATTTTGTATGAGAAAGGGATTAGGGTTGATCCAAAGAAGGTACAACGCATCAAAGATTGGCCCATACTACAAAATTCTACTTCATTGAAAGGATTTCTAGGATTATCCTCTTTCTGTCAGAGATTCATCAAGAATTATGCCCATGTAATAGCTCCTCTCACTAATAGATTAAATAAAGATGCTTTCTTTTGGGATGCCACAACCATGAAGAGCTTTGATGAGCTAAAAATCCTTCTTATTTCAGTACCTATTTTAGTATGCCCAAACTTTTTCAAAGAATTCACCATCTATGCTGACGCTAGTGGTCATGGTATTGGGGCTACTCTATGCCAAGAATGTGATGTTATTGCTTATGAAAGCAAGAAATTGGATGATAAAGAAAGGGAACTCCATGTTAGCTATAATTCATGCCATTAAGAAGTGACATCACTATATTTATGGTAGCCATTTCAAAGTCAAAAGTGATCATTAAGTATTAAATTATTTTCTTTCATATCCTAACCTATCTCTTAAGTGAAGAAGGTGGTTAGCTACATTATAGGGATATGACTTTGAGATCTCTAATATAACAAGCAAGGTATCAAATTTTGAGAAAAGTTGGAGATCTTTCCTACAAACTTGATTTTCCTTCAACCACATGCATTCATAATGTTCACCATGTCTCTCAGGCTCAAAAGGTATATTGGCTCTAATATTCAAGTTCTTGAAGGACTACCTCCCCTTGATGAGGATGGATTAATCATCAATGAATCCAAGAGGATTGTTAATAAGTGGAAGAAGGTTCTAAGAAATCATATTATCGTGGAATATCTTATTAAATGAAAGGGTTTGCCTATGGAAGTATCTTCTTGGCAACATGGTTCGTATTTGAAACAATTTCCACAACTTCTCCAAGAGGATACTAGTTCACTGAATAGCGGATACTTTGTTGTATAAAAATTTTGCATTCAAAATAATTGGCCTAGTGATGTCAAAATTGTATTTTGAATACATGGATGGTTACCTATTGAAGTATACTTCATTTCTATATGTCAAACGTGCCAATTCGACATGTCTATCCAAAGTTATAGGCCATTTTCTACAGCTACCCTATGTTTAAGATAGAATTTTAAAAATTCATTGTTTGATCTTGAGATGCTTCTACAAGGCTACTTAAGCATTGGGTTTTCTCTATTCATTTCTACCATTCATTTACCTTTTATATCTTTAAATCTTGAGGATAAAACTTTTGGGCAAGGATAGATTGCAATAAAACAAATTTTGTATCCTTTAGTTAAGGTAAGAGTTGCCATTATTTGTAAACTTCTCTGTTTTGTTGGAGCTTGAGGATTCTTGCTTTCCCCACCAACATTAAGGGGGTGAATACTCAATGCCCACCATAGCAAAATGTGGATTTCTTGCAGCAACCTCTCATCCATGTTCTCATTGTACTTTGATTCAACCTAGCTATGGCTTCATTGTGTTGTATACTTAATATATTTTCAGTTATGGTATGATGGATATAGCTTGTTGTTTCTTGATTTTATTATTATTTTAATTCAGCCTAAGCTAAGTTTGTTTCAAAATTAATGCTATAAATGGGATACTTTAAAATGATGATGGAAAAAATTTATTGATCTTTATGTGACTTTTTGATAATATTTATAAATCACTTACTATAAATTTATTTTTAGCTAAATAATTTAATAGATTCTTATATAATAGATAAAAATATTAGTTTATCATACAATTGATCACAAAGTAGCTCTCAAGTTTCTTAAAAATCTCTTAATAGTTTTAGTGACTATGAAAATATCTTTGTGCTATATATAATTCAAATGTAAAATATTTTTTTTACTAATAAAATAAGAATTTTAAAATGATTTTTAAATATAGATATTATGCATATAACTAGTGCCACGAATCACATGGTGAGGAGACTTCCTTGAGCTACTACGCCAAACACACACCATACACATAAGAGGAAGCTCACTTAAGAACACAAGAAGAGAGATGAATGACAAAATATTTTCTTTGCTTACTAAGTCAAATAGTGCATAATGGAATATACTAGTCAATAGGTGCTATATTTGTTCCAAATGTAGAAGGATGTAACAAATCTTATAAAATAAGTGATAAGTTAGTAGCCATGTAAAAATCATAATGATCACCAATGTGTTAAGTATAGACGTGTAGACCCATCTAACTAAGGTGGTTCATCACTAATATATGCATCTAGA
Source organism: Lygodium microphyllum (assembly GCF_053477565.2). Taxonomy (NCBI): domain Eukaryota; kingdom Viridiplantae; phylum Streptophyta; class Polypodiopsida; order Schizaeales; family Lygodiaceae; genus Lygodium; species Lygodium microphyllum. The sequence continues at coordinate 11,926,249 of NC_141159.1, read as the reverse complement.
TCACCCATAATAACTTCTATGTACTCAATCTTTGTACTCAATAAAGTAATTCTAGATGGTTTTTTGCTATTCCACATAGCTATTGCACTATCGAGAAAAAACATGAATCCACTATGTAGATCTTCTATTAGAACATGCTATCAATTCAATCTGCATATGTGTATCCAAACACATGTATATCCTTACCTGCCTCATAAAAATATCCCTAATGCAAAGTGCACTTCACATGAACCTAATTCTATCCAAATGAGGCTTTCTAGGTATCTGCATAAACTGACTGACAAGACCAATAGCATAACTCAAGTCTGGCCTCGTGATAGTCATGTAAATTGAACTCCTTACTATCCTCTTGAAGATAGTAAGGTCTTCTATCTCATTCTCAACATTAGCACTCAACTTCACATTTAACTCTAATGGTAGTGAAAGAGGCTTACACACTATCATACTATACTTGCACAGTAATACATCAAGTAGCCTCTTTCACTAATTGCTCAATAATACATGTGATCTACAACCTTGTTAGCCGATAAAACTTGTGTTTGCTTCATGGCAGATACCTTAAAACTTATAGACTCCAAATCTATAACTGGCATGCACCCACTTTTTGTCGACAAACCAAATTCATAGTTTACCCTATAAACTATTGTCTGCAACCTTGTGGGTGTAAAACAAGGCACAAAATGATCTTATATGGTTAAAAAAGTAGATCTATAGAATATATAGTGCTTTGATCACACATCAAATCTCACAACAATCTAAGATTTTTACTTTAGCCTACTTTTGGTGCCTCCATAAGCACTATCCAAGAGAAAGAGTGGGAGAATGGGAAGGCTTCTTGCTTACTTGAATATTGTTTCTTCTTGTTCACTTCAGCCTTTGAAACCACTCTCAGTGCGCCTCTAATACTATGTCATGAATCGCATGGTGGGGAGACTTACTTAAGCTACTATGCCAAACACACACCATACACAAAAGAGGAAGCTCATTCAACAACACAAGAAAAGAGATAGAGACTAAAACATTTTCTTACTAGTTTCTTCTTTTCTCATAGACTTTTCAATGTATACAAAGTATATATAAAGTACAACATAGCAAAAAGGGGGCCTACTAAGCCAAATAGTGCATGATAGATTATACTAGTGCTATAACTATGTGTAAGAAGCTGGGAAGAATAAGGATTTAGTGTAAAAATAATATTGATGTTATGTCATGTCACACTAACATTGATATAAAAGGAGAGGATATGTAATTTTTCATATCTTTTGACACATTAATATAATTACTATCCTTTTCTCCTATCTTGCTCACAACTTCTATGGCTTCTATCTCTTTCCCATATTTCTCTATCCAATTTTAGTTTTTCTCTCTCCTCGTCACTCTTTTTCTCTCTCTTCCTACAGTCTTTCTCTCTCTTTTGCAGTATTCTCTCCCTCTTTCTCTCTCTCTAGTCCACTCTCTGACAAGTGGTATCAGAGCATTGGTCTTTAATCCATTTTTCTTTCTATTTTTAGTCATATTTTCTCCATCAAAAATCAATTTCAGACAAGTACCTGGTAAAGAGAGTGACTAGTGGAGGGTTGCAGACCATCTACAGTTAGTAAGAGGCTACATCTGGAGATCTCCAAGGTTAGATATGGCAGAGGATGGCTAAAGTAGCAGGTCGTCATCAAATTTCATGCAAAATTGGAGGTAACTAGGGTAAAGGAGAGTTAACCGGGCTTAGTTTGGGATTAAACTATGGTTACTTTTCAAAAGAGGTCTTCTTTTCCTCTTTCTCCAAGCTTTGGCCAAGCTTCCATGGAGTTCTTCAATAGAGATCTTCTATTTATTCATTGATTCTTGCTCTCCTTCAACAATGGCTTGCATAATGGTCTTCTAGGCATCAAATGCTACAGGTTGCATACCATTTTCTTGACTAGAGGATTTGGTGCATAGATCGGATGCCGTATGCTCGCGTAGTGAATGCCTGCAGGTCCCCAAGAACAAAAGAACTCTACTTTTTGCACAAAACTCAAGGTAAAAAGCATGCATGACATGAACAAGAGACCAATTGGGTGCAATCTCCCCCCATGCCTTGTGTGAGCGCTCCACGAAGCATGTATTTTATGTATTAATCATCTTCAAGCTCAAATAATAGCCCAAATTACAAAATACCATGCTTTTGGCTTTTGAGTTTGCTTTAGCACAAAATAGAAATAAAGCTAATGGGCGGGCGCCCAAAGAGTCAGGCGTACCCAATACAATGTCCAAATACAAATATCATAATCGTGCGCCCATGTGCATACAAAATAATAAATAAATATCCAACGCCTCAATAAATAGGCGCGACAAAATATAGGCGCCATGCCTAAGGTATGCGCCCATCAAAATATAAGTGATAACTCGAATACTCGCTATCCTCCAATGCTTTCCTCCACCACTGCTGCTATCTCTACACATCAACTGCAGCATTCACAATCGTTAGTAAAATAATACAATTAAACCGACAAAAGTGAATACCTAGCAGTCTTCAGCTACATAAATAAATCAACTAGTTAGAAATCAATCCTAACCTTAATTTATTACGAGTACGCACTCTAAACTCATAAACGTTTATTAATTTAATATGTATTTTGTGGAATCACCCGCTATGGAATCACCCATGTACACACTAAATTAATGAAACACCCGAAAAGGATAGGCGTCCCCATCAACTTCTCGCACAAAGAATCCACTTTGTGTATGAGCCCCGGTCATCAAAGTTTACGGAATCCACCGTAAAACCTCATGGAATCCATCATGGCACGGAATCCACCGTGAAATATGCCTCCTGGCATCATACCCCCGAGGTGAGATAGCAATTGACCTCAATTGCTATTAGCTCAATGTGGAGCTAACAGAGTGGGGAAAGCATTTAAGTCTCTAGCGTGCATCCATTGGGCTTCCTCTACAGGATGATTCTTAAATTTGACTAGATATCTAGAATATCTTCGGTCAGTTCTAGTGGTTATAAAGTCAGTATCTATGATAGCTTCAGGTTCAAGTATTTCAGTCTCTTCATCTAACAAAGGTGGGTTTTCATAAACAGGGTGTACAGGTAATCGACCTCTAAAGGGTTGTAATAAACTAATGTGAAATGTGTTGTAAATTTTCCAATGAGATGGTAATTCTAACTTGAATGCATTATCATTAATTTTGTGAATAATCTTAAATGGTCCATAGAATCTAGGTGCTAATTTCACAACTGGATGTTTATCTACACTTTGTAATCTACGTTTTTCTATTCTCAACCAAACATAGTCATCAACTTTGAAATTCATTGCTTGTCTTTTCTTATTGGCTTGTTTGGTATATGATTGCTGGGCTTTGGCAATCATGTCTTTAACCTCATAAAAAATAGTAGCGTGCATAGTAGCAATATCATCAGCACTCTGAATTCTATTTGATAAAGATGCAACAGGTGTAGACAATCTATAACCATAAATCACTTCAAACGGTGCTTTCTTTGTAGATGTGTGTGGTGTATTGTTATATGCAAAACTGTAGTAAATGCAAATGTGTGTCCCATGTCTGTGGTTTAGAAATAGTGTAAGCACGTAAAAGATTTAGAATAGTACTGTTAGTAGCTTCTGTTTGTCCATTAGTTTCAGGATGAAATGCAGATGAGAAATCAATCTTTGTTCCTAGGTTAGCAAACAAAGTAATCCAAAAGTTGTTACAAAATCTAGAATCACGATCAGAAATAATAACTTTTGGTAATCCATGGTTAGTAAAAATAGTTTTCAAAAACAATTGTGCTGTCTGATATGGTGTTAAAGTTTTCTTACATGGAATGAAATATGATTGTTTACTAAACATGTCTACTACAGTCCAAATCATGTCATGGTTAGCTTTAGTATTAGGTAAACCAGTAATAAAATCCATAGAAATTTGTTCCCATGGTCTTGATGGAATAGATAAAGGCATAAGTAATCCATACTGTTTACCATGATGTCTCTTAACTCTTTGACAAATCAAACATTCAGAAACAAAGTTAGATACATCAGCGTCCATATGTGGCCAATAAAAATCTTCAGTTAATGTACGTAAAGTAGATATGATACCTCTATGACCTTGATATGGAGGACAATGAATCTCATTCAAAACAAAAGATCTGAATGAAAGTGTAACACATAATCTCTTTTCATAAAACATGAATCCATCATTATAAGACAGTGAATCAATAGGAATCCATTTATTTTCAACTAATTTATTCCAATCAGTATGAAAAGTAATGTCCTGATGATAAGTATCTTTCATAGGAGTTAGAGAATCAAATGATATAACAGAGATATTATGAATGGTGGGTCTTCTACTTAATGCATCGGCCACTACATTTTCTTTACCTGGTTGATATTGGATAATTGGATGAAAAATCTGAATAAAAACTGCCCATTTGATATGCGGTCAGATATTTGGGGTTGGCTAAGTAAATGTCTAATACTTTGTTGATCAGTCTTAATTATAAACTCAGAACCCATTAAGTAGTGTTTCCATTGTCTTAAAGCTTGTACCACTGCTAATAATTCTTTATCATATGTGGAATATTTAAGTTCGGAGGGTTTCAGTTTACAACTAGAATAGGCTATGGGATGATTATCTTGCATAAGTACGGCTCCTATTCTAGATCCGCTAGCATCAGTAACTACTAAAAAGAATGGTCTATTAAAATTAGACAGTTGTAATACAGGAGGATGGGTTAATGCATGTTTCAATAAATCAAAGGATTTCTATTGATTAGCAGACCAATAATAAACAATACATTTCTTTAAAAGTTTAGTCAAAGGCAAAGCAAGGAATGAAAATTTTCGCACAAATTTCCTGTGAAAACTAGCAAGACCCAGAAAAGAATGTAACTCATGCACATTTTTAGGTATAGGCTAGTTCAATATTGCTTCTATCTTCTTATGGTCAACCTCAATACCATCTGATGATACGATGTGACCTAAATATTCAATTTCTATTTTAAAGAACTCACTCTTTTTCGGATTAGCATACAATTGATTATCTTTCAACAACTTGAAAACCAAGGACATATGTTCATAATGTTCTTTCTCATTTTGACTAAACACCAAGATATCATCAAAGAATACAATAACACAATGCTGATATTTCAAAAATATACGGTTCATCATTCTACTAAATGTAGCAGGTGCATTAGTCATTCCGAAAGGCATCACTAAAAATTCATAATGACCAAATTGTGTTCTAAATGTTGTCTTCAATACATCAAACTTATCTAATCTCACCTGATGATAACCAGATTTAAGATCTATTTTACTAAATATGGCAAAACCTTGCAGTTTATCCATAAGGTCATCGACTCTAGGAATTGGATATCTATTCTTTACAGTGATCTTATTTAAAGCACGATAGTCAATGCACATACGATAAGTATTCTTTTTCTTCTTTACCAACAAAACAGGTGCACCAAATGGAGAACTACTAGGTCTAATCAATCCTCTATTTAGTAATTCCTCAACTTGATTTTGAATTTCTTTTTGCTCTATCTGGTTATGCCTATATGGTGGGTGCTTTACAAGGTGGTTGTGTACTAGGAATCAAATCTATTTTGTGGTCTTCAGGACGTGAAGGAGGTAAACCAGGTGGTAGATCTTTTGCAAAACAGTCTTTAAATTGTGCAAGAAATTCTTTATGCCTAGGGTGCATATGTTTTTCTTTAACTTGCAGTTCATTCACCCAAATGAGATAAGATTTACTACTTTTGCGTAATGCCCGTTTAGCTTGAGTATGAGAAAGCAGTGGAAAAGCATTAGATGCATGCATACCATACAATGTAATATGTTTTCCTTGAAAATGAATATTAATTGAATGTGTGGAATAATCTATATCAGGGTTATGCTGATGTCGCCAAGGCATACCTAAAATAATATCACTAGACTGTAATGGTACAACTAGAAAATTCCTTCTTTCAATATATTCACCAATTTGAATTTATGAATCATGCACCTCTTGTGTTTCATTATACCTTGTGCCTAAGAATGCTGCTTTAATGCGATAATGCGTAGGAACAGTTTGTAATTTCAATTCTTTCACTAGCTTTGCAGAAATAAAATCATAAGTACTACCATCATCATGCAAAATAATCTTTTCTTTTCCATGCACTAAACATTTCATTGTCAATAAAGAATGTGGAGTTGGCATACCTGGTAAAGTATCCGAAGGAGTAGTAATGTCGTCTTTATCTTCCGTGAAATTAGGCATTTCTTCATGTTCTTCATCTTTCATTGCTCCAAGATAGTTGATATGGACAGGTGGCTTCTTTGATTGGCAATTGGCTGCTAGATGTCCAGGTTGGTGGCATTTGTAACACACTATAGGTTTGGCTTTAGTTACATTGTTTGCAATGGCAAGAAGTCTAGGAATATTAGGATTTGGCATTGGCTTGAAATTGTTGTGGACGCTTGTCTCTTCCTCGAAGCTTGTCTTCAGTGTCCTGAGCTAAAGAAATTGCGTCTTCAAGAGTTGTAGGCTTGAACATATTGACTTCAGCGTAGTAATGCCCAAGTAATCCAGACATATACTTGCGCTTGTGAGTCACTTCAGGTACGTCTTCAAGCATGCGTAACTGGAGTAATGCATTCCAAAAGCATTCGATGTACTGAGGAATAGGCTCACGATCTCTTTGCTGAAGAAGGTCCCATTGCTTTATGGCTTTTTCATGGAATTGTGGAGGAAGGAAATTCTACATAAACTTCTTCTTGAAATTCTCCCAGGTAGTGGGACAATCTATACTCTTACGAACCACGGTCCACCAAAGAGATGCTCTATCCACTAAATGATTAGTGACACACCTGATTTTATCTTTTTCTGCGTATGTTTCCTCATAAAAGTAATCATCAAACTGACTGACGAATGTAAGAACAGTTTTTCCATCTCGAGTGCCATTGAAAGTACGGAATTTGAAATTTCTTTTACTTATCTTTGTTTCTTTGCGGATGGATTGAGCTTCGAGAGTCGCATCGATGGTACATCAGATAAGATCTTTAGATTGTGGTTCCTCTTTGTCAGTAGTCGATCTTTGTAAATTAGCCAATTGAGCTTGTAATGCTTGCCGGGCTCGTCGTTCTTCATCCAACTGCATCATAATTAAATCCAGCTTTTGTTCCATCGTAGGTTCAGGAAGATCGCCTTCAGCCATTAAATCATCCATATGTGGTTCCGTCATCCTGCAAAACTTCAAAAAATCTCACACTCTCAAAATCCAATTAGCGGGAAGAGCGCAGCTCAAGATCGGGTGTACAAGGCTTATATATTTTTGTGTGTGGCTTTCACAATCTTCGTCTTTGGCTTTTGCGAGATTTATAATCTTTGAAAAATCCGTGTTTTGACCTTCTTCATGTGCTGAAACTGGTTCAGCAAGTCTGCGTATGCGAACAGTACCTTCCAGAGAACAACTTTGCAGTTTGGAGCTTCTGTGCAGGAACAGTGCTTCTAGGAGTTTTGAACACAAGTCAGTTTTGACTTCAGATTACTTGACTGACTTCGAAAGTTGCAGAACTTATGAGACTTGCTGTACTTGCAGAGTTTGTAAAGCTTTATGTGATTGAGGACTTAAGTAACTAAGCCTTAAGCTTAGTAGTTTGAAAAAAAAACGTCGAATCGTGGGACGGGGGGCGTTTTTTCATGCGGAATTTTTGGAAATATTCCACCCTGCCGCCGTTGATTAACGTTTTGAAATTATAAGCTTCTTTAAGCTTATACTAAGCTTATTAAGCTTACTTAAGCTTTTAAGCTTATGAATTTTGGAGACTTATCTTTGTTTGTTGATGACTTGAAGAAGAGGATGTAGGAGTGGTCCTCCATCGTTGCAGGCCAGTCCTTCGCGATCAGAGGCTGGAAACAGCGGTTCTTGACTGCCAAGAATCCACCCGTATCGACCGTTCGCGATGAGATTGACCGTAGAGCTCGATCATTCCAGGAGCTCCGCCTTCGCACAAGATGGGTAGCGATTGAAAGCTCTCGATCTCAGCTTCGCTCTGATACCACTGTTACATTATGCTCGCGTAGTGAATGCCGGAAGGTCCCCAAGAACAAAAGAACTCTACTTTTTGCACAAAACTCAAGGTAAAAAGCATGTACGACATGAACAAGAGACCAATAGGATGCAATCTCCCCCCATGCCTTGTGTGAGCGCTTCACAAAGCATGTATTTTATGTATTAATAATCTTCAAGCTCAAATAATAGCCCAAATTACAAAATAGCACGCTTTTGGCTTTTGAGTTTGCTTTAGCACAAAATAGAAATAAAGCTAATAGGTGGGCGCCCAAAGAGTCAGGCGTACCCAATACAGTGTCCAAATACAAATATCATAATCGTGCGTCCATATGCATACAAAATAATAAATAAATATCCAACGCCTCAATAAATAGGCGCAACAAAATATAGGCGCCATGCCTAAGGTATGTGCCCATCAAAATATAAGTGATAACTCGAATACTCGCTATCCTCCAATGCTTTCCTCCGCCACTGCTGCTATCTCTACACATCAACTGAAGCATTCACAATCGTTAATAAAATAATACAATTAAACCGACAAAAGTGAATACCTAGCAGTCTTCAGCTACATAAATAAATCAACTGGTTAGAAATCAATTCTAACCTTAATTTATTATGAGTGTGCACTCTAAACTCATAAATGTTTATTAATTTAATATGTATTTTGTGGAATCACCCACTATGGAATCACCCATGTACACACTAAATTAATGAAACGCCCGAAAAGGATAGGCGTCCCCATCAACTTCCCGCACAAAGAATCCACTTTGTGTACGAGCCCTGGTCATCAAAGTTTACGGAATCCACCGTAAAACCTCACGGAATCCACCTGGCATGGAATCCACCGTGAAATATGCCTCCTGGCATCAGGATTAGCTACGTGTGCAAGACAATAGCCCAAAATTTACGCTGATTTTTTTCAGCAAGTTCTTCACTAATCTCCAGCTAATCTCTAGTAGTGATGCTTCTCAATTATCTTTGGCATTGATAACTTCAACTCTATGATGTGTAGACTCCATAATGGGGCTATATTCTTCATCCTTTCTCTCTCTTGAAACCCTATATGAACAGTCCATGGGCAGCCATGAAAGCTTCAGCCCAAGCTTTCATTGTTCAATAATTTCTTGAGGATTCTTCATCAATTCAGCCCGTGGCATCATCTCAGTGGAGGATTCTTCAACGAATTGCAAAGATTTCAGCTCATGGAGGACATTGGAGCTCATATTGAAGATTTATTTTGGGGCTTTTCTTCAAGAGGCTTGAATATTTGATATTCAAGTGTTCAAACAAGCCCGTGGCATTGATTCTTCACAAATTTGAGCATATTGAAGCTCATATGGACTGATTTAGTGGATATTTCAATCTTCATGGTAGATTTATAGTGGATTTTGAAGAATTCTTCCATCGATGGGATTGGAGCTAACATCTATCATCCTCTTCAAGCTTAATCAAGGTATTTCTCTTGCTTAATCTCTAAAATCTCTCAATAATCCACTTGCTAATGCTTTTCCACTTATTGATGAGAGATTATTGATCAATTAATTCTCTGAATTGATTAATAGATCAGAGATTAGTGTTATTTCCATTAATCTCAACCTATTCCATTGAATTTCAGTATTGATTCAATCATAACCTCATCATAGGTATCATTTGCCAAGTTTGATGCATAACGTTGACTTGTTTGGTTGAATTCTTTTGCCCAAGCTGAAATATTGTAAAAGGGTAAGTACTAGCAATCGGTGAGTCATTGAATTGCATTGGCAAGTCCCTTATCCTATCGAGTTTTGCAAAATTCTATAAAATTGCATCTCATGAAAGGGGCTGAATGAATATTTTAGAAATACATTTCATGCTGATTGATTAGATTAGCATGCTACTGCAATGTTGATATACCCACCGAGGAAAAAGGTGAATGCCGGGGGAGATAGTGGGACAAAAGAGAGGTGACCTTCCCTTACTATCAAAGATCTCGAAGGGGTGCAACCAATCGACCTGGGGGGAACTTTGCCCACCTCCCAGTGATTCGGAGCCCGCGTAGGGAGCTTGTCATGTTGTTTTATCCCTTACACATGTACATTAAGTGGAGAATTAAATATTGAAGAGTTTTCAAAGCCTCAAGTATCTTCAAGATCAAAACAGGGTAAAATAGGGATTTTACAGGGCACTACAGGGCATTTACAAATTGCTACAGGTACACCCTTCATTACTGAAGTATAGGTGCAGGTACTACAAGGTACTCATAGGTCCCACTCAGCCTTCTACAAGGTTTGGTAACCATTTGGGGTTACTATTTTACTTTACAGGGTCAAAACAAGGCATTTACAAGTCAAAACAGGGGCGTAGGCCTGAGAGTTCAGACTCAAAGATTGAGTTGAAAATTTTTTTGTCCTAAATTTATTATAGTGTGCTATATCTCATCTCAAAGAGGAAATTTTTGGCTTCAATTTGAACTAAAAAGTTTTGAAATGGGAGTTCCCCAGCCAAAGTTATAGCCATTTTTCTGACAGGGGATACTGCAGGACTACACTATTATGGCAGGGCATAAGGATTAAAATAAGGTCCATGATGATTATGCTCAGCAAATCACAGATTCCATATTGGATAATGTACCTCAGGAGAGCTCTGAAGAGCCTCAACAACAAGGGGAAATCACTATACTCAATGATACCTTGTGTATACATGAACAAAGGCATAGAGAATGTCATGAGGCCCTACTATCAAGAATGGAGCAAATGGTTTTGTTTACTGATCAAACAAAGTCTTCCATTGAGAAGTTAGTAGATTCAACGACTCAAAAAAAGGCTTCTATTAACAAGTTGGTGGAATCTAATGCTCAAATTATGGCTCAATTCTCCCAATGGATGCAGATGCAAATGGGATTTAAAGAAGCCAAGGAGAAAGACTATTCAAACAGTGAACCTTCAGTCCCACTTCAGCCATCTAACCAAAATGGTCATGATCATGGAATTATTGGACAAACAAGCATTCCAAATAGCCAATATGAAGTAGGTTAGACTTCACAAAGGCATGATGACTATTTGGGTAGTTTGAATGGAGCCAACTCTCAAGCTTTTGGACTGAAGACTCAACTTCCTAGGGATCCTCTACCAATGGGAAGATTGCATAATGGTTCTCAGCCACCTATTGGGAGATTTCCATCTCAATTTAGGGGGTTCAATGCATGGTACTCATGATCAACCTATCTTGGGATAGCAACCATTCCATGAAAGAGAGATGAAGGACTCATTTTAGCCAAGTTTAATGGTCAGTCATCTTCACCATCTGATTTAGAGGAGTGGACCTCTAAATGGAATCTTACTTTGACATATTTTCCAAAACGGATGACATGAAGATTCATTTTTCTTCTTTGCATTTGGAGGGATTTGCCCATACTTAGTAGAGGTATATAAAAAAGGAAAACATACTTGTAGAGAATTAGGAAGCTTTCAATGCACTTATGGCTAAAGTATTTGTCTCCCCTCTTGAAAAAGAGAAATTGGCACGGAGATGGTATGGTTTGGAACAAAGAGGCCTAAGTGTAAGAGAGTACACTAACCAATTTCTCAACCTAACCATGTGTGTAGAAAGCATCAGTGATGAGGCTAAGCTCCACAAGTACATGTATGGTTTAGAGCCATCTTTATCAACTAATGTCATGGCACAAAACCCTACTTCTCTCTTTAAGCCTATTGAGTTTGCAAAGCACTATGGAAGGAAATATGGAAGAGAATCTTCATTTCAACCTAGTTTTGGATAGCCAAGAATAGTTTTTAAGAAGGGGCAAGTTGGTAACATTTATGGATTTAGGACTGATCAAGGGCTCTATCATTTCTTAGTGATGCCATTTGGGCTTACAAATGCTCTAGCTACCTTCCAGAGCTTGATGAATAAGATTTTTAAGAAGGGGTGATGAAGTCAAGACTGCTTTTAGGACTGGTCGAGGGCTCTATCATTTCTTAGTGATGCCATTTGGGCTTACAAATGCTCCAGCTACCTTCCAGAGCTTGATGAATAAGATTTTGTAGCCTTTCCTCTTTCAGTTTGTCTTGGTGTTCTTTGATGACATTCTGATTTACAGTAAGACTTTACATGATCACTTAGCACATATGAGGAGGGTTTTTGATGTATTGAGACATCACAGGCCTTTTGTTAAGGAGAAGAAATGTTCTTTCATGTAGACTGAAGTGGAATACTTGGGATATATTGTCACTGAAAAAGGGATACAGGCTGATCCCAAGAAGGTGCAATGTATAAAAGATTGGCCAACACCCAATACTACTACCTCTCTTAGAGGATTCCTTGGTCTATCTTCATTCTGTCACTGATTCATCAAGCATTATGTAGCTATTGCAGCTCCTTTGACTGACAGGTTGAAGAAGGAGGCTTTCTTTTGGGATGCTCTTATAGATAGTAGCTTCAACCAGTTAAAGGAACTCCTTACCTCTGCTCCTATCTTAGTATACCCAAACTTCTCCAAAAAATTTACCATACAATGTGATGCTAGTGGCCGTGGCATTGGGGCTATTTTATTACAAGAGCATGGAGTGATTGCCTTTGAGAGCCGTAAGCTTACAGATAAAGAAATGGCCATGAATGTTTATGACCAGGCTATCTTGCATGCAATAAAGAAATGGCACCATTACTTGTATGGCAGTCGATTTAGAGTCCAGAGAGATCACATGGTTCTTAAGTATTTCCTTACTCAGTCCAATCTTACTCCTAAGTAGCGTCGGTGGGTAGCTATACTACAGAATTATAATTTTGACATCACTCATACGAGGGGCAAAGACAATATAGTGGTAGATTCTCTTTCTCGTATGTGGGCTTGGAAAGTTTCAGCAATGATTGAACTGCATAATGATTGGATTGAAGAACTAGAGGAGGCTTATATTTTGGATGAAGAATTTAGCCATATTTTTCAAAAATTACAGCAAGGTCTTATGGAAAAAAACTTGCATTATCAATTTAAAAATGGCCTTATTTGGTTGAAAGGCAAGATTGTCATTCCTTCTACCTCTTCTTTTACATGGAAAACTATGGATGAACTATATTCTTTGCCTTTAGTTGGACATCTAGGAGTTATCAAGACCTATGACAGGATCAATAAAAGTTTCTATTGGAAAGGACTATGGAAAGATGTCAAGGACTTTGTTGTATGCCTTGTCAGTAGAATAAGGACAGCACCATAAGCCAAGAGGTCTGTTACAGTCATTACCTATTCCTACAGGTAAATAGACTCACATTAGTATGGATCTCATTACTAGCTTGCCTACTATCAAGAAGGGATGGAATAGTATATATGTGGTGGTAGATAGACTCACCAAGGCAGCCCATTTCATTCCAACCAAGATCCAGTTTAGAACCTCTTAACTGGCCAGTCAGTTTATGGAGTAGATTTTTAGACTACATGGATTAATGCAAGTGATTGTTCATGATAGAGACTCAAATTTTACGAGTAACTTTTGGCAGGCGGTATTTACATCTATAGGCACTAAATTGGCTCCATCTACGACCTATCATCCACAAACTGATGGATAGACATAAAGAGTTAATAAATGGTTGGAGACTTATCTTCGCCATTTCTGCTATGATATCCAAAATTCATGGGATTCTTGGTTACACTTGGTTGAGTTTTCTTACAATAACTCTACCCATGCTAATATTGAAGTTTCGCCCTTTGAGGCTATGTATGGCTACAAGGTGCCCTTACCCACAGTCATCTTTAATGAAAGGATCAATCCTCATGGGAAGAAAGAGTTGGAAAGAATGCAAACCCTTCTTTAGCAATGTAAGATGAATCTTGGAAAAACTCAAGATCAAATGAAGATGTATGCTGATGAGAAGAGGCGGCCTTTAGAGTTCCAAGAAGGAGAGTTGGTCTTATTGAAGGTGCCCAAGTCTAGATACTCTACATTAAAAGATGGATCTAGTAATAAGCTTGCTCATAGATTTTATGGCCCCTACTAGATCTTAAAGCGCATTGGAGACTTAACATACAGATTAGAGCTCCCTTCTTCCACAAAGATTCACAATGTCTTTCATGTTAGTCAGCTTAAGCCTTTCTATGGTGATCCAATTGATATAATTAATGAACTGCCACCTATTGATGAAGAAGGTCTTATTTAGTACATCCTAAAGGCTATTATAAGTCAGTGTGAGAAGAAGCTTTGATATCATTCTATCATGGAATATTTGATCAAATAGAGAGGTTTACCACTTGAGGAAGCTTCTTGGAGGCCTAATTCTATATTGGATGAGTTTTCTTTCTTAAGGGATACATTAGTGGCTAAAGCCTATTGATTATGGAGCTAGTTTTGGTGCAGACAGGATCAGGACAACACGCTGTTTTAGAATAGTTTTCTTTCTTAAGGTAGATTTGGTCCAGCAGGGTCTGTTTACACAACAAGCTATCTACTTTATTTTGAGATTATCTGTTGTTGATTTTATGGCTCCATATACTTTTGAAGTATTTCAAATCATGTATATAGATTAGGCCTACTCTTGTTCTGCCATTTTAGTCCATATGTTGGTCATTTTTCATTCATTTTTTCATTTGTAAAGCTTTAAAAATAGAGTAATACTCTGTTCTATCCATCCTTTTCTAGTCTTTCAAGTTTGTTTTTGAGGGCAAAAAACTTTGGGAAGGGATGGATTGTAAGAAGCTGGGAAGAATAAGAATTTAGTGTAAAATTAATATTGATGTTATGCCATGTCACACTGACATTGGTATAAAAGGAGAGGATATGCATTTTTTCATATCTTTTGACACATTAATACAATTACTGTCCTTCTCTCCCATCTTGCTCACAGCTTCTATCTCTTTCCTATCTTTCTCTCTCCAATTCTAGTCTTTCTCTCTCCTTGTCACTCTCTTTCTTTCTCTTCCTATAGTCTTCTCTCTCCTCTCTCTCTCTCTCTCTCTCTAGTCCACTCTTTGACATTATACTAGTTGTAGATAGTTGTAACAAATCAAATATAATAAGTAATAAGTTAGTGGCCATATAAGAGTCATAATGACCATGTACATGCTAAGTGTAGACATGTATATCCATCTAGCTAGGTGATCCATATCAATGTCTACATGTATTGAGCTTACTATCTCAACAACTAGAGCATGCAATTAGCAAAGGGCATTCATATTAATAGCTTTGTTGCTACGTTTTAGCATTACCTAGGATTTGCAAGCTATGATGTATACTTTGTTACATTGGAATATTTATCTTGGTATTGTCCTATTTTGGTGATAGTGAAGAATATCATTGTACCTAGTTATCTCAAAATATTATCTCCAGCATTTCTACAAACTATATCAAAGATAAATAGTAAGTAAAATTTTTCACTTGGTTGAAATCTTATCAAGCCATAATAAGATATATAATGAATACAATCTTAATTTGTTATTCAAGGAGGTAGCTACATTAAAGGAAAGAACAAGTTGCATTTTTATAGCCCATAAGTAAATTCTAACATAATCCACTTGATGATATATCAAAAGTATGATTATCAATTTTTACATCTATACAGAACTTATTTCATGTTTCTTTATAAAGTAAATATAGATACACAAAAAATGTGAACATGCAAAATTTTCTGCCAGTCCATAAACTCCTTCTACTCATTCAACATCTCAATAACTTCATAGCTAGAGCTCATGCTAGTTCTCAAATTCATAGATGCATTATCATAATCCGCTAGTTACATTTGTAAAGCAAACATAAAACTATAAAACATTAATATAAAGAAAATGGCCAAAAATGACTTTATAATGCTTTTCTTTTCACTCCATTTACTTAGGAGACAAGACAAAAAAAGAGAATATATTATATTCTTTTATGTATTCTCAATGGTCCTTTACAAATTCATTAAAGATCTTCCAATCATTTTCATCAAGTTCATATGTGTTATTGTTACAAGTATACTTGAGGTTTGGAAGGGCAATGTCACTTTCAATATCTATCATATCAAGGTCTGCCAAATCATATGTAAAACTCCTTAGTCCATTTGATTTTTAATACCATCCAAGTTGAACCTCCACTCTTGTGGTCAATCTGAGAGGCTAAACCCTCTTTTTTATTTCGCATAGGTGCCATCAAGTTTTCTTCTCATCTTTTGAACTCATCACAAGTACAATATACTTTTTTAAAAAAAATTAATAGTTTTTGAAGAGCTTGTCAATGACCTTGTGATCTTTCCATTGGTATTTTGTTCTTGAAATAACATAGCATAGTTTGAATTAATATCAAATAGATTATCATTTGTTTGAGTGTTATCTTTATCCTCATTACATAGTATACTCCTTGTTGACAATGTGGAATTTTCATTGAGCTAACTTACAAAGAATTTTTAAAAAAACTATCATTGTCAACCTCCACTATTGGGATTACTTTGTCTTAAAATCTAATAAAGAATCTACTACATGTGTCTCACTTGCAGATACATCCTCCTATGAATTTTGCACCATCATTTGCAAGAACTAAAAATTTTCAAGATCTAGCACATTTGAACTAGCAATAAGTATCAAAAACACTCTTTGATCAAGGCACATATCTTCATTGCTTATGATCTTTACCTTTTGGCTTCATTTGTAAACATTTACTAATGTGGTGAATCTTCTACATGTCTTATCTCACTTGTAAATATGTCATCCTCTGAATCCACTCCATCATTTGTAAGAACCAAAAATTATCAAGATCTTACTGGCATAAGCATTAAAAACACTGTTGGACCAAGGCTCGAGCCACCATCACTTATGCTCTTTACCTTCTGGCTTCATTTGTAAACATTTATAAATGTGGTGAACACTTTGTAATCTCCTTTTCAAGGCATCCATGATATTCTCATTAGTTGAAACACATGTATAATCAATCACCTAAATCTACTTCTTCCATGATCTCTTTGAAATTTGACTCTCTCCATACATGTTTTTATTTCTTATGGGTCTATGTCACTACAATATATAGGCCTTATACCGACGTTTAAAGCGACAAAAATATAAATAACAAAATTTGCCCCCATCGTCACAAAAAGCGTCGTTATTAACGATGCCATAGAAACGGCGGTATTGGCGTCGCTGTTGGCATCGCTATACACGTTGCAAACTGTCGCTGATAGCGACTCCAATACCGACACTGGTAGCGACGGTTTGCGACATGCATAGCGACGCCAATAGTGACGCGAGTAGTAAAATTTGCGACGCTAATAGCGATGGTAACAGGGAAAAAAAATTTTGTGGCATATAGCACTGTGTGCTTTATGAGAGCCATACAAAATAGTTTCTGCACTACTGTGTACAATGCGCTTGCAGACAAAAACAATGTATACTGAAATCATAAAACTGATACATGAAATAAATATATGATCACATAAAAAGCAATTGGTACAATCATGATAGGATATCACTAATACATAGAACATGTCTACATAGATGACGCGACTCAAAAATAAAGGTGTGTGAGCTCCAAGGATCCAAGGGCGAGCTACGCATCCTCATCCCCCGAAAGCTTGTCCCGCCGCAAAGGAGCATCGAACGGACTCTGCAGAAAAAGAAATAACACATCAGTCCACCATACAATAATGCATTCAAATATCTCATGGTAACTACGGATAAGAAAGATGAGTGACTTACAGGGCCGCCGTGTCTATACAATCGGTCGATCAATGCATTGAGACCGTGCTTCTCTGCATATCAAGTCTCAAGGCCAGACGGATCGCGATTTGTAATGGAGTGCTACAAAGAAAACAAAATGCTAACTGTTAGAAACATGATTGTCAGTACAAAGAATATTTCAAAAAAATAAACAAGCAAAACAAAAGAAAAACTTACAAAGCCCTCCAAATATGTCCTGTGGCCGCCATTCCCAAGATGATGGACCACTCCGGCCTCGAGTTGTGCCCTTGCCGCCTTGCGCTGCTGACTCCAACGTCTTGGAGAATCTTTAGCCTTCTCCCTCAGTCGGCGCCAGTCATCTGCATCTAACCACTCGGGCTTTGCAGCCCCACTCTTGATTGCCTTGCGTGTGTCGGATCGTCTATGTGACATGTATGCACACATACAATCCATCATCCAACCCGTAGAGAATCTATCTACTGCGGCTAGCACCAAAAACTCCTCGTGCAAGGATGCTACTATGTAGTCCTTGCTCCCCTTTGATATGTTCTTCCAATGATCCAAGACGTTGTGTCAAAAAACTTGTTGGCACAACTCTCTCATGCGAGCCATCATCCTCCTCCCCTCATCATTCATGATGATGGCTCCCGACCTACTATCGACCAGATATCCATAACCCCTAGGAGTATGCCTAAGATGGGTCCTCTCCCATCTGCGTCCACGCTCCTGGGCATATCCAGGAGATCCCTCTGCATCCGGTGTACCGACGGGGATAATCTCTCTTGGAGTGGCACCCAAAGGGGTGCCACCTCTGCTGACGGCTGCGCAAAAGCTAGAGTAACTGGAGTAGACATCCCCACAGGTGTGACAAATCCTGGAAGTGACACAACTCCAGTTGAATGACGAGATGGAGACACCACGTCTGTGTCTCCACAGCATCCACCTGAGCTACGAGAGCGAGGAGTCGCACTTGTATCCCGTGTCGACTACAGACTCACTGCCTCTGTATCTCTGCAGCATCCCCCTGATCCCGATGCACTCTCTCCCTCTGGCCCAAGTCATGAGCATTGAGATCGTTTGCTCGAAGCCGAAGCATCCGATCGCGCTGAAGCAGATCTAGCAAAGCGCCCTGACGAAGAACAAGACAGCTCCTGGTCTGCCATCTCTCTGAATCTGGTGATCTGATCTAGAGACATGCGTGCGAAGATGTCCTGTAACTCCTCATCGCTCATCCCTTGACTCATCCTGAAAATGTCACCTGCACAGACAAAAATGATGTTAGAATAATCAATTTAAATCATACAAAGCACAGTAATATAAATCATTTAAAAAAAATCTCACTTAAAATGTATATCTTATGTACCCTTATAAGCGATTGGTCAACGAATTGAGTAAGTGGATGCTCCAAGTATGAAGTATCCTATGGTCCCATGTTAATCTCCTGACACAACTCTGCATACATTGGAAGGTCGATAGACATGTCACCACAAAAGAATGAGTCTGCCTCGTTCTTAAAGAATTCTTAGACTCCTGTATTTCCATCATTGTTAGCCGATGGTGGCTCCAAGCTTTCGACGGCCTCCACCCCTTGCAATATCGACCTCTCTATTTGCATATTATCTTCATCTATGCTCGGAACATCGCTTTGATCATATACTCTCGCACTTCGGGGAGTTGAAGGTATAACATACCACCATCAAGGTTGTCGGGGGTTTGGATAGAAGATTACCTGTTCACAAACACGTACAAGAGAGTTCAAACCATTGTGACATAAACCATGTCATAATACAATTAGCAAGCAAATGACCCCATGCACCTGTTCACAATGAGCTGGCAACACAAAGGTGTCGCACAAATCCGTCCATTTTTTTTCGGAATCTATTTCGAGAAATCCAGGTGGACCTCGTCGAACTGTTGCTCCAGCTCATCCAAGTACCACTTTGAACCACTGCACATTGAATAGTATCATGGAGAAGCTACAGTAATCCACCGTAATAATACTTTGCAAGTTCCCAAAATACTCCATCTCATCCACAATCGTGTTTGGATCCGTTGCTCATCGCCGGCTCTCTTGCTCGAACCTTGTCATGACACCACAGTCCATTGTGGAGCGCATTTTGTCAATACTCTTGGAGCTGCTAGCAATACATCCCCTAGATATAAGTTCAAAGTCAATGATAAAACAATTGGGAAAAAAAAAACTCTTTCTTTATATGAGTTGCTTTGCCTCCCACAATTGTAAGTTTTAAGCCGTAAATATAAAAACTTTGTAGTGTCTCATCTTGTTGGATGACATTGTTCAAAAGATATCTCTCAATATAAACTTATAAGCCATAGAGAAGTAAGTTTTCTTTTGAATCTATAAAAATAAAATTATTATATTAACAAAGGATAAAACGCTTTTTCATTTCATCATGAGTTACAAAATTGAAGTGAAAATATACAAGGATACAAAATAATAAAGTATCATTCAAGTTTGTGTTTGCATCTACGTTTCTTCTATCTCCAGCACATTCTCATCTTTGGCATTGTAGCTTTTTTTATCAATTTATGCAAATATCTCTAGTTTTCTCACAAGGGCTTTTTTCTTTGGTTGATTGGAAGATTTTGACTTTGACACAAACTCTCTTCTCTTTAGGCTTTAAGAGGAGATGGATCAAACTTCATAGGAGAAAGTGTTGGCATTCCTTTGTTTTTGAGTTCGCCTTACTAGTCTTTGCAGATGAATTTTCCTTGCCATCTCCATTGCCCTTAGTTAAAGATTTCTATGGAGGGGAGTCAGGATCTGTAGGTGTCAGGATCTATAGGTGTGATTTCCCTATTCAAAATCAACTAGATACACCACTCCCTTATCCACCACATATATGAGTCAAGGTAATCCGGACACTACAAGAATAAATACAACAAGTTGGTAAACTGATAAGGGTCCCTCTTAAAACAAACAATATGAAAGAGACTTACATTCACCCCATCTATCTTAAGTATCTTTGAATCTATTATCCTACTGACATTTGAAGAAAGTTATATGGTTTTCCACGGTCAACAATATCCTCATGTGTGGTATCCAAGAAGGTAATTGTGAGTCTGCCACAACACTACAAATGGAAACTTATAACTAAAATAGACAATCAAATAGAATAAACATTTAACCAAAAATTAAGTAATATTTCATTCAATGCATATTTTTGCTTGGCTATGAATACCACTTAGAGAGTTTATGAGGATAATTTCTCTTGTGAGTATATCGATATATATAAGACTCTAATGTCCTCTACAAAGCAAAATGTTGGTAAGAAATAAATACAACAACAAAGAATTATATGTTAATACTTTTAGAAAATTGCATACCTTTCAACGTAAGGAAAAAAAGTGGTAGTTTGTGATAGAATCAAAAGATTTAAAAAATATTGCTATGTTTGAACTAGATCTTGAACCAATTCCATTGATAATAGTGGATCAACAATAAATGTACTTTTAGAGATATCTTGGCTAAGGGAAGAAATCAATACCCTAAAGACAATAGCAAAGACACAAAAGTATTATTTGTAATCAATAGAATAATCATTATAAATACTTAAATTTTGAGAATCAAAATGTCTTACCTTATACAACAATAAACTATAAAGTTTGACAATTAAATATCCTTTTTCACTAGCATGGACTTGTCCTCAAGAGATATGCTTAAATAGTTTTTTTTTTAGAAGTGCATTTTTTCTTCCTAGACAAACTCCTATTGCGATGCTTCCTTGTTGGACATAGGTGTGTCACATCCTCGATCTTTAGCTCTTTAACTTTCCTAGACAATTTTGGGAGAATATTAAGGATCTCAAAGGCTTTTTTTATCAATAGTAGGTAAGGGCCTCAATACCTTGTCAAACTTGTACTTGATTCTACTAACCATATTAAAATCTTTGTTCATCAAGGTGATCCTATAAGCATGAGCAACAACAATATAAGCATCATTCATAAAGTCAATAATGAAATCTTTAGTTGCCTTTTAAAGACAAAGAATCATTGTAAGTTGCCAATTCTTTTTTAGGCTAGATTCATAAGACACTCTTGATAATCTATCAAAATATCCTTGACAACTTTGATAAAAGCGGTCTTTGGAATGGTATGTTGTGTGGCTCTCTAGGCCTTCCTTATCTCACTAAAACACTTCTACATATATTAAAACCTAAACCTTCTCTTTCTCCTTGGCTTGGAAGGCTCACTTTCTTAAGTAGAAGAGGGTCGAAGTTGAATTGTCGGCTAATCAAGTGCTTTAGGGGAGGTTGAAACCTTAGCAATTGGAGAGGACTGCCCACCAAAATCAAAGTCATTGATCACATGGACCTTGCCTTAAGAAGGAGGAGAAGACATAGTCTCTGCATTTGATTGCTTTTATTGCATAGTAAAAGACTAAAGAAAACTAGGTTGGAGGGATCTTTGGAGCAACAGTGTCCCTCTAATGGCCTAGCATCTTGTCCACTATCCTTACTCTCTACATAAACTTTCCTTGTTTTTTGCTTTGTCCTTGCCATCAATGCCTGGCAAAAAATGATAAAAATAGTAAACAAAAAATATTTGACTAGGGGCAAGAAGGAGCCGGTATGCCACAAAGAGTAGTGGTCTATCTCTACACTGAGGAGAAATCTCATCATTTCATTGGCTAACACTACGCAGTGATAAGTTGCAAGGCATCTATGCATGAGGATGTAATCACGTTGTGTTACTGAGGAAGGTAGATACGACACAAAGAGAAGTAATGCATCACTATTGTGATATCATATTGTGTCGTATCGTAGATAGCGCACCTCGCACTTGTCGATATATAGCGTGAAAGGAAATAGCACGCCTCTTTTAAAACCCTCAATTGTGTTATATTGTGCAAATTTTGGTAGGGCAAGCTTTTGATTCTCAACATGGTGCAATAAAGATCAATGCGATCCTTGGAGGACTCCCTACCACACCATATCGTGAAGGTTACTTTGAGGCACCAACTAACCAAAAGTGGAGCCGAAAGTGGAACTTTGCGTTATGGCTAAAATGAGCCACATAAGCCAATGCCTATATTATATACCTAGTGTGGCCCATGACACATGGCATTATATCATTGGCTAGCATTTGCAAATATAATCCATGTAGCCATCCACGTGGCAAGGTGCCCCGGTGGTATATACATACAAGTGGCAAGGCCTTTGTTTGCTTTTTTACCTGATCTTGCACCTTTATTGTCCTGTACAATTAGAGCTATTTCTATGTCTTCCTTGTCATTTTTTGTGATTTTTTCTTTCACTTGTTATTTTGAAAGATGATACAAAGCAAAGAAAGCCATTTGTCAAGCATGCAAGTTTGTATTTGTGCCATATTGACACTACATGATAGAAAGCAAGGATGCATTTTCAATGTGATCAGGTTCCTCTCTT
Organism: Lygodium microphyllum; assembly: GCF_053477565.2. Classification (NCBI taxonomy): domain Eukaryota; kingdom Viridiplantae; phylum Streptophyta; class Polypodiopsida; order Schizaeales; family Lygodiaceae; genus Lygodium; species Lygodium microphyllum. The sequence continues at coordinate 11,903,196 of NC_141159.1, read as the reverse complement.
TGTGACGTATCTTAGACTCTTTGATGTGTAGTGAAAAATATTTTCAAGGCTCCCCAGATGTGGGCACACCAAAGAGGAAAAGATAAAGGTCGTCTCCAAGATCAAAGGGTTTAGTTTGTGTTGCCTTTGCTCCTAAAATTCCCTTAGCTTCTTCTCCATGCTCAGCAACAACAAGCATAGAAATGCCTAAGAAATCTCTAGGAAAAGGTAGTAGGTCATCATTGAGGGTTCTTGGATTGTCTCAAATTATAGAGGCTTCTCCCTAAAAAGGGCTTCTAGACTTTCTTCTTCAAAATGGCATGGAGTTATCTTACTATGCAATTGAAAAGGATATTTCCAATCCTAATTAGGATATTGACCATGTGGTAAACTCTTGCAAAAATTTTATGTGGAGTGAGGACATTGCTGAGTTTGAAAATCTAGCATTTGCTTGTGGTTAAAAAGGATACCAAGGAATATGTTCATATACCTATTGGAACCTCACCTACTTCAAAGAAGTCATTGTTCACACAAGGAAGCGTGGATGTCATTCTCTTAAGGGGTTTTGTGCAACATAGGTGTTTTGTTATGCTCATTCTAGAAAATGTAGACTTATGTCAAAAGTTGTTGCATTCATTGTATATACTCTTGTTAAATACCCTATAAATATGATGAATAACAATTGGGGGTAGAAAAATCTTCTAGCTTTACCTTTTATATGAGGTGCCAAATAACATGTGGAGAAATGTTTGGACCTTCATCAATAAGCATATATTGCTAGATGTCATCAAATTATTGAAGAAAGCAATGTAAATGTAGATATTGTGTTTGACTCCCCTTCTTTCTATATTATTCCTTCTCTTCCAACTTTTTCTCATTAAGAACAAGGAATACATAATAATATTAGACATCCAAAGGCTCTTTAATCTCATGGAGGATTATTGTTTAGCAATCATCGCAAAGGCTTCTAATGCTACAAATGGCATAATTGATGTAAAAAATGAATCCAATGAAGAGTTACTTAAATTAAACTAGACACCGAAATTGCAGATGACAAGTTTATTGATGCAGGGGATGCTTGTTCTCTTTGTTTCAACAAGGCCCTTTGAGAAAGAGTTGGGGATTACTCATGAGGAGTTTAACCCTCCCCTTCAAGACCGACTTGGAATTTCTATCTTTAAAAGAGAGCAATCAAAGTATGTTAAAGAATTGCAAGATACCAATGAGACATCATCATCAATTAATCTATGGAATCCAACTAAGCTATTATATACTAGGTGTGGCTCATGACATGTGGTATCATATATTTGGCTAGGATTTGCCACGGCCATCCACATGGCAAGACACCCTAGTTTTTAGTAAGTAGCACAGCTTCTATTTACCTTTTTACTAAATCTTGGTACTTTAATTGTTCTAGGCTTTTGAAGTTATTTCCAAGTTCCTTCTATTATTTTAGGTGTTTTTTCCTTTCATTTGTTGTTGGAAGGATGATACAAAGCAAGGAGTATAGTTTGTTAGGCGCATGAGTTTATTTTTGCATCATATTGACATTTTATGATATGAAGCAAGGACACATTTTTCATGTGGTTGGGTTCTTCTACTCGCACCATATCGTGGACCTTGCGATGTTTGATGCAAAATATATTCAAGGCTCCCCAAATGTAGTAACTCCAAAGAGAAAAAGAATAAGGTTGTCTTTAGTGTCAAGGGGTTCAAGTCATGCTGCCTTTTCTCCTAAAATTCCCTTGGCTTCTTCTCCTTGCTCAGCAACAAGTGTGGAAATGCCTAAGAAATCTTTAGGAAAAGGTAAGTCACCATTGAGGATTCTTGGATTTTCTCAAATCATAAAGGTTTCTCCCTTAGTAAGGATCCTAGACTTTCTTCTTCAGAATGGCATGAAGTTATCTTATTATGCAATTGCAAAAGATATTTTCAACCTTGATTGGGATATTGATCATGTGGTGAATTCTTGCCGAAAAAAAAAGTGAAGGAGTTTGCTGAGTTTGAAAGTCTAGCATTGCCTATGGTTGGTCAAAAAGGATACAAAGGAATATATTCATATATCTATTAGGACCTCATTTTCATAGAAGTCACTATTCACAAGGAAGTGTGGAGCACATTGTCTCGATAGGTTTTGTGAACCATATGTGTTTTTTTTTGTTCATTCTAAGAAATGCAAGCTTAGGTCAAAAGCAGTTGCACTCATTGTACATACACTTGTTAAATATCTTATCAAATCTGATGAACAACAATTGGAGATAGCAAAATCTTCTAGCTCCTACCTTTTGGATGAGGCGGCAAATGAGAAGGATGCAAAGGAATGTTTGGATCCTTAGCAAGAAGCATATATTGCTAACAAACTAGATGTTGCCCAATTCAAAGCTGAGACCATTATTGAGAAGAAAGTCATGTAAATATAGATATTGTGTCTAGCTCCCCTTCTTTCTATAGTGTTCCTTCTCTTCCAACTTTTCGCATTAAGGACAAGGAATACATAATATTATTAGACATCCAAAGAATCTTTAATCTCATGAAGGACTATCATTTAGCAATCATTGTAGAGGCTTCTAATGCTGCAAATGACATAGTTGATGTTGAAAATTAATCGAAAGAAGAGCTACTTGAATTGAGACCCCGACTTGGAATTTTCAATTTTGGAAGAGAACAATCAAAGTATATTAAAGAACTGCTAGATACCAATTAGATCACATCATCATCAATTAATATGTGGAATCCAACTAAGCTAGAGCATGAGAAAAATCCATTAGTACTATTATCTCCAATTTTGTAAGACACATTAATATGTTTGATTTTTAACTTTCATTTGATATTCATCTTTTTTGTAGTTGGAGATTAAAGATTTTGATAACTTCTTGGGATGGGAAAAAGGGTGGTTGAGAGTTAGTAGTAGTTCATTGAAAGATGTTGCACTTAGCCATTACTTGAAAATGATTGATCGTCATGTTTTCTTAGTATTCCATAACATCTTCTCAGAGGAAGCAACATGGCCTATACTATGTATTAAGGCACTTAAAAGGGTACTTGGTTTCTCTGGGTTAAAAAATAATGTGCACAAGGTGATGCTTTTGGAGAAGATAGAAATAATTAGGATTTTTTATTACGGTCCTAGTTTCTCTACTTCTAGAGCAATTAGGATTTTTGGTTATGGTCCTAGTTTATCTGCTTCTAGAGAGCAAGGTGCTTTTTGGCCCTCTCATATTATGCTTTGGTAGCAAATCAGATTGATATAAAATCCATAGTTAGCTACAAGAGAAGAAAATTTCTACATTACAAAGGAAAGATCCCTAAGGAGAAAGATGTAAAGGCTCTTAAGAGCTAGCTTTATACTTTTTTATCTTGAAAAATACTATGAATTCTCAAGTTTCATTGGCATCTTTAGTATTCATTCTTTGAAGCTATTGTCTAAAAAACAATTGAATAGCTTCTCAAGAGCATTACTTTTCATAACTCCTTCTCCATGTTTTGTGCTTTAAAAAAAACTTATACGTGCTTGATAGTGAGAGTTTTCCATGCCTTGGCCACTATAAGTTACTAGGGGACCTTGCTCCTCCACAAAGTAATGCCCATGGATATAAAATATATGCTACAAATACAAGAGTATAACAATCATTTTATGCCATTGAAAATTTATCAAAGAAAAATTGGATTAAATATTCTCTTACTAAATAAAACATGATGTTCGTTTCTTCCTATGCCTTCTTTATTACTTGAACAAGATTTGTGACCGAACATTTTAATTCTTCTAGATATGTTTATATTGTCTTTTGTTGCTTGAGAAGCTTTAGAAAGACATCAAGGTATCTCTAAATCTCTATCCTTAGAAATGCAAGTTGCGGTGTGCTTTGCAACATTTGTTGTTATTCCACACAGCTCTCTTCAATACTCTCAAGTAATGCATACTTGTTTTTTTGTATGGTTTCTTAAAAAGTGTCTAGCTTTTGAGCCTCCCATTAAGACATTAGTCATATCTCTTGTTTTCCCTAAAAATGTTGGATCTTTTATCAAGTGAACTTGATCTTTATGAAAGTCCATTTTTTAGAGTAATGCCTCACATTTGTCAATACACTCATTTGATAAAGACAAGGGCTTGATCGGGTATGCATAGTTGAGATGCAACTTGAGAAGTTTATCGATTATTTTAATCTTTACATGCAAAGTACAAATATGAATATTTCTAAGAGAAATTGAAAGAATGGGATCCCATATGTCTTCTTTGTTTTTAAATTTACTCAAATCTATAGAGTCTCTAGTTGGGGCTCTTCTTACAAGGCACAAGTTACTCCAATCTTTAAACCCAACACTTCCCATGCAATAGACACAAGAATATTTTACATTCATCCCATTACATATTCTAAGCATGTATTTTATAATTTTCAAGTTAACACTCATATGCCATTCCATATTAAATTTACTAATCCCATCAACCACCAATATTTCTCCTTCACTTTGAGACTTAATAATGCTTGGAATACATGCATGAGTGAGCAATCATCTCAATGCTTGATTATTCTCAATAGATACATGAGGTGCACCAAGCCACCAAATCTCCATCTTAGACTAAAACTTATGCACTAGTGCTTAACCTCCACCATTGCTATAGCCCAATACATGTTCATGATACAAATGCTAACTCTTTTCATCTTTTGTGTTTTTTGAATTTGTGATTCATCTAACTTCAAGGCAAACTTCAAAAGGCCATGACATTCTTTTATTATGAATCTATACGTGTGAACCATTGTAATCTATACTCTTCTTAGATCAACTCATATATTATTAAATACATTGTATATAAAAATAGATTTTCTTTTTATCTTTTCGTATGGCATAGACCCTTCAATATGAATCAATTTTTCAAAAATATATAAATCATTACATTTTCATAATACTCCTTGCAAACCAATACTACAAGGACTTGAGGCAACCCAAATGAATTATTCTATTACATTAGAGGTTTTAAAACCATAATCTAGAAATAGCATAATAACCTTTTGGACTAATATCCATAGTATCACATGTCTTTACAATTCTGTTTGGTTTTACTATATCCTTTAAGTCATTTACCAATTCTTTGAGAGTTGGGCCTCTCAAATCCATATTGTAAGGTGACTTTAGAATCCTCAAAATATCTTTCTTATTTATGGTCTCTTTTAAAATATTGATTCTCTTCTCCCTCTCTTAGATATTAATACCCAATATATTAGAGGCATATTTCTTTGGAAGATTTAGTCTTCTTTTCTTTACTCACACACAAGCTAGTTAAATTTTTTAATGGTTTCTTCCTCTCTCAAAATCCTATTGGAGTTTCTTTCAAGTGTACTAGCTTATCTTATAATGACTTATTAGCATTTTTCAAAATGTCAATTTTATTCATTAGCTTAAAAATTCTTGATTATGTAATTAATAATGATTTTCTCATTTCGTGTATTTGAGCCATATAACATTGTGCAAGATGCAGAGTATAACCTTTCCCAATATATCTTACATAGTCATGAATATTTAAAAATTAGGAGGTTTACCTATGGAAGGATCCTTGGGATAAATATTTTTATCCACGTACAAATCTATATGTTTCTTTCCTTGTATTCACAATCTATTAGCCTTTATCTCATACTACTTGATGATGTATACTTATCCAAGATGTATAAATTGGATTTAGTTCAACGGTAAATTTGTACTCGCATGTGCTCGCATTTGTATTACTTGTGTCAAGAGATATTGCTAAACATTGTAGTAGATAAATCAAAAATGAATCTCACAATGATAAGAAAGTGAGCGCAAAGAAGAGAATAGCAAAAGATGAATGTGATTTTGGTGGGTATATCTTGAAAATACACAATCTCTCAAGTTTTAAGACAAAAACTACCAAAAAGGTGACCTTAACATAAATTAAAATATTAGGGTAATTGATCCCTTCAATGAACCAAATATTCTCTCATTAATCACATATGAGTAACCAAATTTAGTAGTTTCATTCTTTCAAAATCTCAACTAATTAGCAACCTAATCATTTTTTTACAATTATATTTTTTGAAAAAAAATTACCCTAATGATTGATTCTCTCTTAGTGTGATTAATGGTCGATATGTTAAAGACATATTTCTTTGTAAAATTTAGTCTTCTTTTCTTTATTTTCTCACACAAGCTAGTTATAGTTTTTAATGGTCTCTTCCTCTCTTTAAATCCTATTGGAGTTTCCTTCAAGTGTGTTAGCTTGTCTTGTAGTGACTTATTACTATTTTTCAAAATGTCAATCTTATCTGTTAGCTCAAAAATACTTATTTGTGCAATTAGTAATGCCTTTTCATTTCATGCATTTGAGCCATGTATGTGTAAGATACATAGCATAACCTTGTATAATAGCCAGCATCCCAGTGTAACCTTCTCCAAACATATCTTATGTAGTCATGAATATTGAAAAAAGAATGTTTACATGTAGAAGGGTCTTTCATATAAATATTTTCATCCATCCATAAATCTATATGCTTCTTTCCTTGTATTTGCAATCTATTAGTCTCAATCTCATATGTCAATACTCGATGATATATACTTCTCTAAGATTTATAAGTCAAATCTAGTTGAATAGTAAGTTTGTACTTGCATGTGCTTGCATGTGTGTTACTTAAAGAGATATTGCTAAACATTTTAGCAAATCAATCACAAACAAATCTCACAATAATAAGAAAGTAAGTGCAAAAAAGAGAGTAGTGAAAGAGAATCATTTATGAAAAGAAAACATTGAAGCAAATGAATATGATTTTGATGGAAATATATAGAAAATATAAAAACTCTCAAGTTTCAAGACAAAAACACATGAAAAGTTGACCTTGACATAAATTAAAAGATGAGGGCAATTAATGGCTAACCCCTTCAACGACCAAATAGTCTATTATTAATCACATTTGAGCAACCAAATTTGGTGGTTTTATTCTTTCAAAATCTCAATTAATTAGTAACGTAATCATTTTCTTTCAAGTGACTTTTTTAAAGCATTTTTAGCCCTAATGATTTGGGTTTTTATGGTCCTAACGAGTGTTATGGAGTGTTGCCTATCTTTAGAATCCTTATTTGTATTATTTAGAGTTGTACATCCAAAGTTTGAAAGATAGAGCTTGAGTGGAAGCACACAAGTGAAAGTAAGATCAAAGTAAGAGGTACGACACAGATGGAGTAAGAGAGTAAGAGAGGGAGTGATACCATATGTGAAAACTCCAAAAGTCACAATGTGTGATTGACCTTCCCTTAATTAAATGTCACTAAAAGAATAAAGAATAAAGTGACAATAATGGGCACCTACCAAAATCACATGTAGTGTACAAGTGTGCAAATATTGTTAGTGTAATGAATACACTAGCAATTAGACACAGGCACCTTTACCCCCACAACCATCCACTTAAAGTAAATATATCTCTAGTGAGGAGAGAATAAGAAAAATGTGACAAAGTACAAATGTACATAAAATACAATAGAATAAGACATAGATATCATATTTATCCTATGCTCAATCTCTTCCTAAGGATGGCGAAATGTTTCACTTAGAGACTTTTATGAGAAGATCTGCAAGATTCTCATCAATCAAGATCTTGACAAACCTCAAGAGACTTGTCCTCTACCACCTCTTTGATGAAGTCATAGTGTATCTCAATGTGCATTTTCTTTGCACATGGAAGATCATTTTTTTTTTCAACTGAATGCACTCATAAAATTCAAATGAAACTTAGGGATTACATCACTAATACCAAGGTTTGTGAGAACAAACGGCCTAACTAGAGAGCCTCCTTGCAATTCTCAATTGTTACCATACACTTTGCCTCTCTAGTGGATAGGGCCGTGCATTTCTGCAACTTGGACATTCAAGAAGCTGTGCCTCCAACAAAAGTGAAGACATAGCTAGAGATAGACTTTCTATTGTTTGTATGTCTTGCATAATTAAAGTCAGTGTATCCCACGACTCATGTATCTTGCCTACCATAACATATGCACATATTTATAGTGCCCTTAAGATACATCATGATATCCCAATGTTGGCTTCTAGGTGTAGCCATATAGTGTGCCACAACTCCCACTACAAATGCTATGCCAAGATGAGTGGCTATCATAGAATACATCAAACTACCCATTGTAGATGCATAAGGGATCTTAGCCATCTCCTCAGCCTTTTGCTCATTAGACAACAGACAAATGGCCTGACTAACCTTTATATGAGAAGGTAGAGGACAACCAATAGACTTAATATCTTGCATATGAAACTACTCGAGAGTCTTCTAGATATACTCCTTATTAAAGGTGACAATAGTTAGTGGCCCCTAAAGCTAGGGACCATTAGTGGTGCATTAATGATCCATTGGATATAAGAGCAGTGAAGACCATTTGGCATTACATATGGGTAGAGAGAATATTGCAATAAGTAGCATGCTATATAAGAAAAGAATCAAGTAGATCAAGGGTTGCACAATTAGAGAGAATAGAAGGGAAATGGATCAAGTATCCAAGGAAAATTAATATTCGAAGAAAAAGAGCTCCCATTCTTCACTATTAGATCTTTTATGTGTCCCTCCGACTAGTCCTTTGACTAGAATCCTAAGTGTTATCTAGTAGTGGAGTTATCACTTGTATTGTTCTTAGCCACAACAGTTGGCAATAGTGCTTCCATTATCTGGTTCTATGATCCATCAATGGTTGTCCCCAAGTACTATGTCATCATCACTTTTCATTTTGGCTAAGATATTTTATTATTTTTATATAGCAATATATATTCAAATTTATTATATTGAATACATTTGGTATATGATTTCATTGTTGTGATTATATGGAGCTCTATACACCGAGCACTGATTGTAGAGTAGAATGTTGATATCCACTTGTGTTCGCTCTGAATATAATCATACTCCACTATGTGGTGGTAGTGCTTGAACCTAATTACACTCCTTCTATGATAAGTAAAGGAGACCCTTGGAGCTATTGCACGTGATATATATTCCAAGAATATGTGAGGATTATCCCATGTCCTTCATCTCAAAGCTCTTCTTGAGTTGATTTTTCAAGGCATCCAACTCATCATGAGTGCTCTTAGTAATCAACATATCATCAACATAGAGTATCAAAGTCATAAGGCTACCATCATGAGCCTCCTTTGTGCACACAAATCCATATCCCTATGGGTATATCCTTAAGAATGTATAAAAGTAATGAACTTGTGATGTTACTCCCTAGGTGCCTGATTAAAGCCATAAAGACTCTATCTTAACTTGCGCACTAGATGTTTCTTATCTTTTTCCTCAAAGCCCTTAGGCTACTACACGTAAATCTCATCATTCAAGTCTCCATGTAAGAAAATTGTCTTAACATCCATCTGATAGAGATCCAGATCGAGCTATGTAACCTAAGCCAAAACCAAGCATAGAATAGTCATCTTCATAACAAGAGAGAAGACTTTATTGAAGTCAACACTATGCTCTTTATTAAAATATTTGGCAATCAATTTGTCCTTATAGGTTGGCATAGGGCATCCAGGGGTACTTTTCAACTTGTATATCTACTTGCATGGTAAAGCATGTTTTTCACTAGGCAAAGGAACTAAATCCCATATATGATTTTTCAACAATAAGTTATACTCTAACTACATGGCCCTCTCCCAAGAGTGACTATCACCTCTCGTATGGCCTCATCATAGGTAAGAGGCTTACCATAGTATCTATCACCATAACATAATCCATAGAGGGTACAAATTAATCACGCTAACATCTATCTCAAATAGATCACACAAAGTAGACTATGGGATGTGCACATCTTGTCCAACATCATCATCATGGGCCACTAGAATATTAGCTATTGTAGGCTATCTAGCTAGCTATATAGTAATAGGAGGCTCCTCTTAAAATATCACATTGCGTATCTCAATGACCTACTTATGCTGCTTATGTATTTTCTCATCATGAAAAGCAACATCATGGCTATAGATAACCTTTCGAGCTTATGGATCTCATAAGCGATAGCCCATCTCACTTGCATCCCCATAACCAAGAAAGATGCATTTCATGGACTTAAGATCAAGCTTAATGTGCTTGTTCTAAACATGGTAGAAAGCCTCACAATCAAAGAGACACAAAAGAACATAAATTGGAGGTTTTTCAAACCATAGCTCCTTTACAATCTAATAGTCAAGAGTAGTAGTACATGGGGATTGATTAATCACATATATAGCAATGGTAAGTGTCTCAGTCAAAAAGTGCTACAACAATCCTACTTAACTAAGCATGCTTACTACAAACTTGCTTCTAGATCATCATATCCATGTGGTTAGTCATATCATTTTGGGGTGGAGTATATGGGGCAAACAATTGATACTTAATACCCCTCTCTTCATAAAATTTCTCAAAGATAGACTTTAGATACATACTTTCCCCAACTATTAGATAATAGGTATTTTGACCTATATCCAAATTAGTTCTCACCAAAAGCAAGCCAACACTAAAATGTAGCCAGACTTTCGAGTTCTACTTTATGGGATATGCCCAAACCTTATGTGAGTAATCATTAATGAAAGTAATAATATAACTCATGCTAGGTAAAGACTTGTAGGGAATAGGTCCACAAACATAAGAAAGAACAAGAGCTAGAAACTCACCCATGTACGTAATGCTAGACTTCTTATGCTATGAGTTTGTCTACCATAAAGACAATGATCACAAGAATCAAAACACTTGTAGTCAAGGGAAGGAAGATACTGCAAACGAGTAAGCACTTTTAGTCTCTTTAATGACATGTACCAAAGGCGACAATGCCATAACAAGACATGTGGTATTGCAATCACTACTAAAATATAGTCGATAGACCTAGATACAAGTAAAGGATAAAGAGTGGTAGATATAGAATACATTCCATATTACTATGAGTCATGGGACACATTTCGTATTATTATGTATCCCATGACTCACACAATATAACCAACAAGAACAAGAGAGGAAGATTGTCCATAAATTCAATTCCCTATATGAGGACAGTGGTTTAAAATAGAATGAAACTCATTTAAGTAGGTTGATGTGGAAGTCCTCTCTTTCATACAAAGGTCCATGAGTTGTTTCATTAGTACATCAGAGAGGTTGGGCTCTGCTTGTCATAGACATTACGAATCCTATCTAATAACTCCCATGCAATCTCCTCGCCAAAGTTAACATTATAATAGACCTACTTAGGGAGTGATAAAATGATTGTAGATTTACATACTTCATCAAGTTCAGTCCAATCCTCTACATCAAAGCATTTGGGCTTTACAACCTCATGTCTCAACGGCTTAATCTATAAATTTTTCACAAGAATCTATCATATTTGTACCTTTCAATAGCTGTAATTTATGCCATTCAACTTCTCAATATTAAAGATAGCATTGGCATTCGATCCACAACCATAATGCAACAAATACAAGTATAATCCAAGACAAATAGGCTGCTATAAATTATAGTAAAATAGCTAAAAAATCATAGCCAAATCAAGGATTGAGTAAGAGAAATTGCTAGAAGAACAAGTTGTCCACGAAATATAATCAAGTAACTATCAAATCCAAATGACTATTCTCAAATAAAATATATAAAATTCAAATGATAGAATTCTGTAATAAACTTCATCAATATCGTAATGTGTGACTGTCTAGGAATTTTTTTAGCGGTCCATTGAGAGAAGAATCTAAGAGACGCCATCTGGCACTCCCATGGAATGTAACAGGGTTTGTCGCCTACGATTTCTTGAGTCCGAAATATTCGCAGCCTAACCCACTGGGATCGACTTGAAATGTGGGTTCCTAGTGGTCAAGGTCTGCTAACATCATTCTAACATCAGGTCTTAGATATCCTACTTTATGTAGAGATACCCAAGCCGAAGCAAATTCATGGCGCACTTGGTTCAAAGAGAATGGGAAATGAGAGGGGTACATTGTTCAACCTCTCTACTTGTAGGGCATAGTCCCATTCCAGTCCTCTAAAACAACATGAATTAGGTTTCCAACCTAACACTTTCTAAAGGTTGGTAAAACTTGGTGAGAAGCCTCCCAATTCTTTGGGACCACCCTGGACTATAAGGGGTTCTGCCCACCCGCTTTCCTCAATAGGCATTCTTTAGTTATTTAATTAGGTCCTACCACGTTTATATGTGACATTTAAAATTAGATTCCTTAATTAAGCCTTTTAGGGAACAGGGTTCGTTCGAGTAACTTATAGCACTGACACGAAAACAAAGCAAGCAGTCCTTTTTAATAAATAAGTTCATTTACTTATCTTCTAGTTAATCTTTGTCTCCTGCCCATACGGAAGAAATTATATATCCCTTCTACCTTGTAGAAGTACCCCAGCCAAATCACATGGCATCACAATTTCCATCCTTTATCTAGAATAGGATCTTCTAATGCAACAGATTTTGGGGCCACGGAGGTCCTCAACTCCATTTCGGACTTGGCAAGGGGTGTCCAAAGCTCTACTTGACCCACACGCTACCTAGGAGTGAAACATCATTTCTGTGGTTGGCCTTTCCACCACTCAACCTTTGGCCCGTGAATCGAGCAATGCCCTTTTCGGGTTTATTCCATGGTGCGATCTTGGAGATAATCCAATTGTACAAAGAACCTTTTCTTAATTGAATCATATAAGAAACAAGCCCAAACAATGCAATCAACCCTAAATATCATCTTCTAAGAAAACATTCCTTTATCCTCATGGCAATTTGTCAACACAAACCCTTGCTACGAATTTACCATCAATCACAAGCATTTGGAATAATCATCCAAACAACAATCCAAAAATCTATTGAATGTAAAAGCATTTAGGGTGTTGTTTGATCAATTTAAAAAAACAATGGTATTCTTTTCCAAACATTGCAAGAGTAGACACAATAACATTTCCATCCGCGTATTCGCTCTCCCTTCGAGATCAAGGAGCGATTCTATGCAAAATTTACTTAACACTTGTATACACAATTTTTAATTCATTCTTTTTACAATTATGCCATTCATAACCCCTGGCTGATTCTTCCTTGTGATTACTCTATCAAATGAATAAGCCATATGCAACTAGGTGTAAATAACTTCCCTTGATACATGCACTTCGCAAACTCCATCTTTCAAATATGTGAGATGAAATATGTCCCTTTTGATGACCTATTCTCGTGTGGCATATTACAAGGCTTAACGTATCTCATGTGGGAATCAAAGCAAGCATCTATTAATTTGGAAATACATTACTTACAACTGGTACCACAGTTGGATTGGCAGTGATGCCCTTGACCGAGGCTTTGTTGTGGGTTGTGGGATTGCCACCCGCACTCGGCACTCTTCGCTTGGGGGCCATTCTCGATCTTCCTCTCTTTTAGCCACGATTTTCACAAGACTTGAGCTGCCTCTTTCTCGAATAGCAGGGCCAATTGGGGGAAAATTAGGCTTGTGGAGTAGTGAATAACCTCAGGGGAAAGGGGAGGGGAATAAATGTGTGTGGTCACCCTCTAAGGAGGGGAAGAGAAGGAGAACCTCTCCCTCTCCCTCTCCCTCTCCCTCTCCCTCTCCCTCTCCCTCCCTCTCTCTCTCTCTCCCTCTCCCTCCCTCTCTCTCTCCCTCTCCCTCTCCCTCTCCCTCTCCCTCCCTCTAAGGAGGGGAAGAGAAGGTTCTCTTCCTCTCCCTCTCCCTCTCCCTCCCTCCCTGTGTGTGTGTGTGTGTGTGTGTGTGTGTGTGTGTGTGTGTGTGTGTGTGTGTGTGTGTGTGTGTGTGTGTGTGTGTGTGTGTGTGTGTGTGTGTGTTGTACAGTGTCCTAGCCTCCTTGTGATGGGGAAGAGGAAGAAGGGCTGAATTGTAGCCCTAGGGAGAGGGGGTTTACATGTGTTGGGGGGGCAAGGTGCGGTTTAATAGTGGGAGGTGTAGGGAGGAAGTGGAGTGGTGGTGGTGTTGCCGTCTGCATGGCGGCCAGGCTTCTTAGCCCTCCAAGTGGCTACGGCCAGCAATATGCCCAAGGGGGGTGGTAGGCCATGTGGCCTCCCCCTCGACTTCATCTTTGTCATCGTCTTCTCCGTCATCTCCCTCGTCGTCTACTTCTTCTTCTTCCACGTCATCCCTATCGTTGCCATCGTCTCCTTCTTCCTGTCCCCCACCACCTATTCGGTGATGACAGGGGGAGGAAGGAAAAAAAATTCAATTCCTTTTCTTTAAAATAGGGGTGGGGGTTCCCATGCTAGGGCAGGGATATTACATCCTCTCCCCCTTAGAGAACTCGATATGTCCTCATATCGAAAGAATTGGGGATTTCATTTTGGAACCTATGGGGTAGGACCCGTTACACATTCGTTGCAATACTCAGACCACTCATAAGCACTTGGTCTTTTAAAACAACTTATTGTATTTGATATATCCGAGCCTGGATTACAAGAGAAACTTTTTGGAACCTATGGGGTAGGACCCGTCACACATTCGTTGCAACACTTAGACCACTCATAAGCACTTGGTCTTTTAAAAAAACAACTTATTGTATGGATTTGATATATCCGAGTCTGGATTACAAGAAAAAAGTTTATTGTAATTACATCTCATGAATATCTTTTAGATTTTTCCTAAGTATTTGATAATTTTCTTGGTAAGTTCTAGATCGCTAAAGCTTGTATAAGTTTATTCTTTGTAAGTTCAAGTTCTCTTTGAGTCTTGTTGGGACAATTGATGTGGACATGTCCAATGTTGTGTCACTTAGAGCATCGATGTTTAGGGTGCTTTGGACATTTGCTTTTGAAATGACCTAACTTCTTGCAGTAAAAACAATGCAGAGCTTTATCACTTGAGGTCACAAGATTCTTAGTTGTCCTTGGCAGGATCTTCTTCTTTAGACCAAATTGCCCTAGGATCCTTTTAGCGGACCGAAGTGGTCCTTTATCTTGGAGTCTCTGTTTCCAAATTTTCCTCTCCTTAGATTTGTATTGAGATCCATGGAAAACTGGCTTTGCTTGTAATACTAAAGAATACTCCTAAGCTTCAACATTCTAGCAAGACCCAATCTATACTAGTTGAAAAGAAACAACTTAAGAGAAATTCATTGCAAGTTATAATTGTCATTCCTTGCTAAAGTATCTCTAATCACTTGTAAGTTCTAGGCCCAAAATTGATGCAGTTCATATTACTCGGGTTAACTGAAGTTACAAGAGTAAGGTTTATTTCAATACAAGTTGTATTACACGTCTATAAAATTTTCTAGGATTTCTAATCATCCTGAAGATGTGTAGTGGGTTCTAGGTATTTGTCTTCATCTGATTCCTTTATATATCCAAAGATTGCACTTGTGTAGCTTCATTTTCTTGGAGACTCAATATCTTTTGGACTTAAGTTAGAGAAATCTTCTTGGATGTGCCTAGCTCATTGCAGTGAAAGCATGGATGGTTGGGACATCTCCTACAAATCTGCCTTATCTCTCCACACATGTGGCATCTCTTGTCCTGATCTTGGAAATCCTCTTTGTCACAATTGCCCGATTTAAGTTCTTGGATGATTGGCTTTGCTCAAAGTAATGCATCTTGCAAGTCTGTTGGACGCATTGCTTCAAGACGGTGGTTTGGATGAGTGGTTAGGACATGATAAAACTTGGATCTTTGCTGCATAATATCCAAAGGTGGGGCGTATTTCAGTAGGGTTACAAACTCTGAGAAATAATCTTCCAAGGTTAATCCCGTCTGCTTGAGCTTGAAGAATTCATTCATCCTCAAAGTCTGGTTATTTGTTGCGTAATATCCAAATATCTCGTCCACGTACAACATCTTTCAGCTAAGCCCAAGTGACAGCGGCTTTAGAAACACCTTGATCTTTGCACCATTGCTTCCAGCATATCCAAGCCTTTCCAACTAACTTAAGTTTTTGGCTATCATTTCTTGATTGGAAAAAGCAGTTCCCATGGCAAAGAAATAATCGTTCATGGACTCAATCCATGTTTCTACCTCCACTGCAACATCTATTCCTTTTCCACCAAAACTCTGGTGCCTTAATCTGCTTGAGAAGGAATTTCTTCTCTTGCATGTCAGCATTCGTGGGTACAGAAGGTGCCTGACAATCAAGCCATACCGCTTAGGTTATTATGTTTAGGATATGTCTACAAACCATACATTAATCAATCATGTATCATTATGAAGTTTTGCTCTGATACCAACTATAATGTGACCACCTATCAACTATCCAGGCATATTTTTAGCGGTCCATTGAGAGACGAATCTTAGCGATGCCACTTGGCACTCCTATGAAATGTTACAGGGTTTGTCGCCTATTCTTGAGTCAACAGAACGTTCGCAGCATCTAACCCATTGGGATCAACCTGAAATCTGGGTTTCTAGTGGTCAAGGTCTCCTGATAGCATTCTAGCGTCGGGTTGAGTCTTGGATATCCTACTTTACGCAGACATATCCAAGCAAAAGCAGATCCATGCCACACTTGGTTCAAAGAGAATGGAAAACAAGAGAGATATGATACTCAACCTCTCTACCTATAGGGCAT
This sequence comes from Lygodium microphyllum, assembly GCF_053477565.2. Classification (NCBI taxonomy): domain Eukaryota; kingdom Viridiplantae; phylum Streptophyta; class Polypodiopsida; order Schizaeales; family Lygodiaceae; genus Lygodium; species Lygodium microphyllum. The sequence continues at coordinate 11,886,704 of NC_141159.1, read as the reverse complement.
AGTCCCATTCGAGTCCCCTAAAATGGCATGAATCAGGTTTCCAACCTAACACTTTTTAAGGGCTGGCTGGTGAGAAGCCTCCCAATTCTCTAGGATAACCACCCTACTGTAGGATAGACCCGTCAAGGGATTCACCCACCCGCTTCCCTCAATAAGTGTTCTTTAGTTATTTAATTAGGTCTTACCACGTTTATGTGTGACATTTTAGAATTAGATTCCTTAATTAAGCCTTTTAGGGAATAGGGTTCAATCGCGTAACTTATAGCATTGACACCAAAATAGAGCAAGCGGTCCTTTTTGACAAATAAGTTCCTTAACTTATCTTCCAATTAATCTTTGTCTCCTACCCATATAGGAGAAATTATACATTCCTTTTGGCCTGCAGAAGTACCCAATCCAAATCGCATGGCATCACAATGTCCATCCTTTATCTAGAATAGGATCTTCCAATGCCAAAGACATTGGGACCACGGAGGTCTTCAACTCCATTCCGGACTTGGCAAGGGGTGTCTAGAGCTCCACCTGACCCACAAGCTACCTAAAATTGAAATACAATTTCGTGCTTGGCCTTTCCACCACTCAACCTTTGGGCTGTGAATCGAGCAATGCCCTTTTTGGGTTTATTATGCTGTGCAATCTTGGAGATGATCCAATTGTGCAAATAACCTTTTCTTAAGTAAATCATATATGAATCAAGCACAATCAAGGCAATCAACCCTAAATATCATCTTCTAAGAAAACATTCATTTATCCTCATGGCAATTTTTCATCACAAATCCCTGCCATGAATTTACCATCAATCACAAGCACTTGGAATAATCATCCAACCAACAATTACTTAAATGTGAAAGCATTTAGGGTGTTGTTTGATCAACCAACAAAAACAATGGTATTATTTTCCAAACATTGCAAGAGTAGACACAATAGCATTTCCATCCGCGTATTCGCTCTCCCCCCTTGGGATCAAAGAGAAATTCTATGCGAAATTTACTTAACACTTGTATGCACAATTCTTAATGTCATTCTTTCTATGATTATGCCATTCATAACCCCTAACCGATTCTTCCTTGTAATTGCTCTATCAATGAATAAGCCATATGCAACTAGGTGTAATTAACTTCCCTTGATATATGCACTTGGAAAATTCCATCTTTTAAATATGTGAAATGAAACCTATCCCTTTCGATGACCTATTCTTGTGTGGCATAGTACGGGGCCTAACGTATCTCATGCAGGAATCAAAGCAAGCATCTATTAATTTGAAAATACATTACTTACAATTGGTACCGCAGTTGGATTGGTAGTGATGCACGTGCCCGAGGATTCATTGCGGGTTTTGGGATTGCCACCCACACTCAACACTCTTCCTTGGGTCCATTCTTGATCTTCCTCTCTTTTAGGCATGATTCCCACAAGACTTGAGCTACCTCTTTCTCAAATAATGAGTTAAAATGGAGGAAAATTAGGCTTGCAGGGTAGCAAATAACCTTGTGGGAAAGGGGAGGGGAATAAGTGTGTGTGGTCACCCTCTAAGGAGGGGAAGTGAAGGAGAACCTTCTAGAAGGTTCTCTCCCTCCCTCTCTCTCTCTCTCTCTCTCTCTCTCTCTCTCTCTCTCTCTCTCTCTCTCTCTCTCTCTCTCTCTTTGTTGTGCAGTGTCCGGACTTCCTTGCGATGGGGAAGAGGAAGAAGGGCTTAATTGTAGCCCTAGGGAGAGGGGGTTTTTACATGTTGGGGGGGGGGGGGGGGGGGGAGGGGGGAAGGTGGGGTTTTATAGTGGGAGGGGTGGGGAGGAAGTGGTGTGGTGGTGGTGTTGCCATTTGCATGGCGGCGGGGCTTTTTAGCCCTCCAGGTGGCTACGCATAGCAATATGCCTAGGGGGGGTGGTAGGCCATGTGACCTCCCCCTCGACTTCATCTTTGTCATCGTCTTCTCGATCATCTCCCTCGTCATCTACTTCTTCTTCTTCCACGTCATCCCTATTGTTGCCATCGTCTCCTTCTTCCTCCCCCCCCCCCCCCCCCACCACCTGTTCGGCGATGATAGGGGGAGAAAAGAAAAAAATAAATAAAATACTTTTATTTAAAATAGGGGGTTTCTATGTGAGGGCGGGGATATTACAAATATACCAACAACCAAGTGTGAGCAACCAAGAAAGAAAGACCAAGAGAACAACCAAAACCAAAGGCTAGCACAACACTACAAGATATAGACCTTATAGCGACGTTTAAAGCGACGAAAATACAAACAACAAAATTTGCCCCCGTCGTCGGAAAAAGCGTCGTTATTGACGACGCCATGGTATCGTCGCTATTTGCGTCGCTATATGCGTCGCTATTTGCGTCTCTATATGCGTCGCAAATTTGCGTCGCTATATGCGTCGCTATTTGCGTCGCTATATGCGTCGCAAATGCGACGCATATAGCGACGCAAATAGCGACGCATATAGCGACGGTTGCAGAGAATTTGCGACGCTGATAGCGACGACAATAGCGACGCCTGCAGTAAATTTGCGACGCAAATAGCGACGGTAACAGAGGAAAAAAAAATTTTGTGGCAGGGCAGCAAGCTGCCCTGCCACATATAGCACTGTGTGCTGTATGAGAGCCATACAAAATAGTTTCTGCACTGCTGCATACAAAGCGTTTGCAAACAAAAAGAATCTATACTGAAATCATAAAACTGATAGATGAAATAAATACATGATATCGCATAAAATGCGATTGGTACAATCATAAAACAATATCACTAATACATAGAAAATGTCTACATAGATCGGGCGACTAAAAACTAAAGGTATGTGAGCGCTAAGGATCCGAGGGCGAGCTACAAATCGTCGTCCCCCGAAAGCTCGTCCCTCTGCAAAGGAGCATCAAACGGATTCTGCAGAAAAAGAAACAACATATCAATCCACCATACAATAATGCATTCAAATATCTCATGGTAACTACGGACATGAAAGATGAGAGACTTACTGGGCCGCCGCGTCTGTACAATCGGTCGATCAATGATCTGAGACCGTGCCTCTCTGCATATTGAGTCTCAAGGCCTTGCGGATCACGATTTGTAATGGAGTGCTGCAAAGAAAACAAAATGCTAACTGTTAGAAATATGATTGTCAGTACAAATAATATCTCAAAAAAACAAATAAGCAAAACAAAAGAGAAACTTACAAAGTCCTCCAAATATGTCCTGTGGCCGCCACTCCCAAGATGATGTACCGATCCGGCCTCGATTCGTGCCCTCGCCGCCTCCCGCTGCTGACTCCAACGTCCTGGCGAATTTGTAGCCTCCTCCCTCAGTCGGCGCCAGTCCTCTGCATCTAACCACTCGGGCTTTGGAGCCCCACTCTTGATTGCCTTGCGTGCGTCGGATCGTCTATGTGACATGTATGCACGCATGCAATCCATCATCCAGCCCGTAGAGAATCTATCCACTGCGGCTGGCACCGGGAACTCCTCATGCAAGGATGCTACTATGTACTCCTTGCTCCCCTCCGGTATGTTCCTCCAATGATCCACGACGTTGTGCCGAAAAACTTGTTGGCACAACTCCCTCATGCGAGCTATCACCCTCCTCCCCTCATCATTCATGATGATAGCTCCTGACCTGCCATCCACTAGGTATCCATAATCCCTAGGAGTGTGCCTCGTATGGGCCCTCTCCCATCTCCGTCCACGCTCCTGGGCATATCCAGGAGACCCCTGAACATCCGGTGTACCGACGGGGGTACCCTCTCCCGGAGTGCCACTGAAAGGGGTGCCACCAGAGGGGGTGCCACCAAAAGGAGTGCCACCAGAGGGGGTGCCCCCAAAAGGAGTGCCACCAAAAGGCGTGACATCTGCCGACGGCTGCGCAAAAGCCGGAGTAACTGGAGTGGACGTCCCCACAGGTGTGACAAATCCTGGAGGTGACCGAGCTCTAGCTGAACGACGAGACGGAGACACCGCGTCCGTGTCTCCACAGCAGCACCCCCCTGATCCTCCTGCAGTCGCAGTCCCTCCCTCTGGCCCAAGTCGCGAGCGTCGAGATCGTCTGCTCGAAGCTGAAGCATCTGATCGCACTGAAGCTGATCTAGCAGAGCGCCCTGACGAAGAACGAGACAGCTCCTGATCTGCTATCTCTCTGAATCTCGCGAGCTGATCTGGAGACATACGTGCCATCATCTCCTGAAACTCCTCATCGCTCATCCCTCGACTCATCCTGAAAATAAAGATACCTGCAGAGATAAAAAATAATGTTAGAATAATCAATTGAAACTATACAAAGCGCATTAATATAAATCATTTTTGAAAAATCCATCTTAAAATGCATATCTTATCTACCTTTATGGAAGATCTAAACAACGAATTGAGTAATACAATTCTCCAAGAATGAAGTATTCTATGGTCCCATGTTAATCTCCTGACATAACTCTGCATACACTGGAAGGTCGATAGACATGTCACCACAAAAGAACGAGTCTGCCTCGTTCTCAAAAAATTCTACGACTTCTGTATTTCCATCATTGTTAGCCGATGCGGGCTCCAAGCTTGCGGTGGCCTCCACCCCTTGTAATTTCGATCCCTCTATTTGCATATATTCTTCATCTATGCCTGGAACATCGCTTTGATCGTATACTCTCGCACCTCTAGGAGTTGAAGGTATAACATACCACCATCGAGGTTGTCGGGGATTTGGATAGAAGATTACCTGTTCACAAACACTTACAAACCGTCTTCAAACCATTGTGACATAAAGCATGTCGTATTACAATTAGCAAGCAAATGACTAGAAGATTACCTGTTCACAATGTGCCGGCAACACAAAGGTGTCGCGCAAATCCATCCATTTTTTTTCGGAATCTATTTCGAGAAATCCAGATGGACCTCGTCGAACCGTTGCGCCAGCTCCTCCAAGTACCACTTTGAACCACTGCACATCGAATATTATCATGGAGAAGCTACGGTAATCCACCGTAATAATACTTTGCAAATTCCCAAAATACTCCATCTCATCCACAACCGTGTTCGGATCCGTTGCTCGTCGCCGGCTCTCTTGCTCAAACCTTGCCATGACACCACAGTCCATTGTGGAGCGCATTTTGTCAATACGCTCCACCCGAAAATGCCGTCCGCGCGACCACGCTGCACTATATATTTTGTACTGCACATTGAAACACTCAAATTAGATGTAGCAAACAAATTCAGATACGACACATTCTAAACCCCTCATTACCTTTGGACTACATCCCCTCGAGAACTCCCACTCCTCCATTGAGACCTCTGCCCCTTCGCTGGATGCTGCGATCAAGGCTCCATGCAACCATCGTGTTGACATAAACCGCGGCATCTCCTCCATGCCTTCGGGATATCGAATCGGTCGGTGACGCGTACTGCGTCGGAATTCAGCTCGCGCTTCCTCTCGATCTTGCCTTGCAATCTGGTACTTGGCGAGCCACGTCTCCATGGAGGCATGGTGCAACATACAAAAGCGATTCACTTTCTCTTCCATTGAGGCATCCATTCTTTTTTCTACCCCATTTCCAACCACCACATCTCCAGTCAGCCTGTCATCGTCCTTGAGCGTCCATAGCATTTCATTGTCTGGTTCCACCGTTGGTAGCCATTGTGAGATATGCACTAATGCCTCTGACACCAACCAACCCTCCGCCATGCTACCTTCCGGACGAGCTCGTTGTCGCACAAAGCCTTTCAGGGTTTTCATGAAGCGCTCCAGGAAGAACATCCATCGCGTATGGACAGGTCCGGCAATCTCCACTTCGTCCACAAGATGCACAAGAAGGTGAACTTGTATCGTGAGCATGCTAGTGGGCAGGTATTTCTCAAAGAGACAGACCGTCTCAACTGCTCCCCGCCTTGCGGATTCAATAGAGGACGTCTTAATCTCTTTCTGTGAGATCCATTGCACCAAAGTCGACAGCTTGTAAATGGCCCCACGAATTTCTGGAGTTAGGCATCCCGCGATCGCGATCGGTAGGACAAACTACCACAAATGAGAAAGCATTAAGAATAATGGTCACTTTTCAAATTTCAAAATGTCCACGCTTATTAAAATCCATTCTGTTCACAAACCTGACATATCTTATGCCAATCATGGGATTTTAGCCCAGACATTTGGTCATCTTTAGAAAATGCGGACCTGAGAGAACGCATCATACCCGTCGGAGTGCGGATAGACTTGATTACTTGCTTCACAATGCGCTCTTCTTTGGTAGACAAAACCCAGGGAGCGCGAGGAAGCTGCACTCCCCCTTCAGCACTCGACTGCGGCCAAAGCGCCTCCATCTTACCTACCTCCTTTAAATCCATTCGTGACCCTATAGTGTCTCTCTTTCCTGTGATGTGGTCCCATAGCAAGCTGCCCACATTTTTGAAAATATGCATGGGATCCAACAAGTGGTTGACCTGTAAGTGGGTCCAATATGGCAACTCGTAGAAAACTGAGAACCGTCGCATTCCATTTGGATGTGATTCCGGGTTTACCATTTTCAGCTCGTACCAGCTTGCAGCGTTCATACGTGCTGGAGGTCGTCCAAGAAAACCTTCCCTGAGTTCATGATCCTCCGGCAAGAAAGTGGCGTGTCCTTGATATACCATCTTCTTCATGGTTCGTGACCTTCGGGCGTCTAACTGTGGCCCACACAATGGACATGCATGATAACCTGAGGTAACGAGACCTGCAAGGCGATCCACGACCTAGTGAATACTTGATTGAATGAAATAAAATATAGATATTACCGGCGTGAACAAATGTCTGCTCACCTGAGCACTCTCCCAATCCCGGAAAGTCATGCATCGTCCACATGAGAATGGCTCGAATGTTGGCTGACCGCCGACCATCGCGCCTGCTCATATCTTGCACCGTGACCCCCTCCTCCCACAAAATTGGCCGCAAACTCTTCTAATTGGCCGCGAACTCTTCTAATTGGCCGCAAAGGGTGCTCTCCCCCTTGGGTCGAGACATCACCCCCCTGGACACAAAATTTGCCAACAAGACCCAATCTTATTGTGTATGGTTTTCAATTAGCTTGAGAGTACAATGCATGAAAAATGCTAACTTGAAAATACCGTTTGCTGAAAATCTGCAATCGCCTGATCAATAATCTCAGGTTGAAACTCGCCAAATCGTTGTACGTGTTCTATAGACAATCGACGTTTTCGTCTAATTGCCAACTTGCATTGAGAGCAAGGACATGGGACACGCTGATTAAGATACGACTCGCGGTCTTGAACAATAGGACCTTCTTCGTTTGCCATCTTATCTACATTACAGCAAACGAGGCTTAAATGGATAGCTTTTTGGAGATGTACGTCAACTTGCAAGTTGACCATAAACCTTGCATTGTATATAGTAGTCGAGAGATTTTCCGATGTTATATCTCGGCCTTGTATCATGCTCAACGATTTGTTTGTCCCGGTAGATAATTTTTTGTTATATCTCGGCTTTGAGTATAAGTAATCCATTTTAAAATTAATGCGCGCCATCTATGAAATTTTACAACTATAGTAATAAAATTTATTTCAATCAATTCTACTCATAGTCATAAGACCTGAGAGAAATTATCCTATACTCAATTTAAGGGATCTCCACTTCTATAACAATAATTTTGGGTTAATTTTGATGAAGTACGTGGCCGTATGCAAAGCACATTGCATACCATTATCGATACGTATATTATCTTAAATTTCATTCCCTTCCCTCTCCCTCTCCCTCTCCCTCACCCTCTCCCTCTCTTTCTCTCACCCTCTCCCTCACCCTCTCGTTCTCTTTCTCTCCCTCTCTCATTTCCTCCCTCCTCCTCCCTCTCCCTCTCCCTCCCTCTTTCTCCCTCTTTCTCCCTCTCCCTCTCCCTCGCTCCCTCGCTCCCTCTCTCCCTCTCCCTCCCCCTCCCTCTTTCTCTCCCTCTCTCATTTCCTTCCCCTCCCCCTCCCTCTCCCTCTCCCTCTCCCTCTCTTTTTCTCCCTCTCCCTCTCTATCTCTCTTTCTCTCTCATTTCCTAAACAAGCAAAAAATAAAGTGATTTAAACATCCTCCAAGCAAAAGGGAGAGGGAGAGATACAATGCACTCTCCCTCTCTTTCTCTTTCTATCCCTCTCTCATTTCCTTCCCCTTCCTATCCCTCTCACTCTCTTTCTCTCTCATTTCCTCTCCTAAACAAGAAAAAAATAAAGTGATTCAAACATTAAACAAGCAAAAGGGAGAGGGAGGGAGAGAGAGAATGCACTCTCCCTCCTTCTCCCTCTCTTTTTCTTTCTCTCCCTCTCCTATTTCCTCCCCCTCCCTCTCCCTCTCCCTCTATTTCTCTTTCTCTTTCTTTCCCTTTCCCTCTCCCTCTCCCTCTCTTTCTCTCTTACTCTCTCGTTTCCTCTCCTAAACAAGCAAAGAAGAAAGTAATTTAAACATTAAACAAGCAAAAGGGAGAGAGAGAGAGAGAGAATGCACTCTCACTCTCTTTCTCTCCCTCTCCCTCTCTTTCTCTCCCTCTCTCTCCCTCTCCCTCTCCTTCTCTTTCTTTTCCTCTCCTAAATAAACAAAAGAGAACGATTTAAACCTTCAACAAGTAAAAGAAAGAGAGAGGGAGACTCACCAATGAGATATGGCGAGCGTGGGCGGCTTCTCTTTGCAACGAGGGCTCCTCCTCTCCTTCGCGAACAACGACGGTGGCGGTGGCGGCGGCGGCGGCAACAAGTCTCTTCCTCCTCTTCTTTCACAAAGCCTTGGCTCTCTCCCTCGCTCTCGCTCTCAAAAGGCGAAGAAAACAAAATGAAAACGGCGCTCTGGTTTCGGCCGCGCTTTTTTTTTCCTGCGGCGTCGCTATATGCGTCGCTATATGCGTCGCTATTTGCGTCGCTATTTGCGTCGCTATTTGCGTCGCAAATAGCGACGCAAATAGCGACGCGTATAGCGACGCATATAGCGACGCCAATAGCGACGCCGATAAACGCCGTCGCTAATCGGCGTCACTATTGCCCCAGTCCCTTGTAGTGCAACTGCAATATGTTAGTAACTATACATGCAGTAGGCATATACATCATGCACATAGAAGATCTCAAGGTAAAGAGAGGAGAGCCACTAAATATATAACCCATTGAGCAAAGCTCAATACATAACCTAGAAGCATATAACGATTACTAATAAGACACTAACAAACATAAGTACCAGGTTCAAAGAAAGTGATCAAATTAGCCTAATGTAAGGTAACTATATCCAATACATATCAAAAGAGCATGTACATAAAGTAAGTGTCCCATGGACTTGATGAAAGTAAGCTCAAGCTCAATTGATTAAGAGTTGATTTTAAAGTTAAATTTTAAGAGAAGAAGTAGCTAGAGACCTGTAAAAGAGGCAGTTTTTGTGAAAAATAGAATGATCATAGATCACGGAGTTAGAGTTTTCCTAGATGCATTTCAACGCTAAGAATCCAACGCAAGTTTTCGTCTCATCAATCAAAGTCCGTTTGCCCACTATTTAATGGCTGTAAGTTTTGGTGTTATGACGCAGCTACTACTAGATCCAAAAGTCAAAAAGCATGTGACAAAGGCTAAGGTGATAAATTTCTATGCCAAAAAACTGCCCATCTAGTCAAATTGTGATTTTGAGGCCGTTTGCCTCTCCGTCTAGGCTGGAACCACACAAGTGCAAACATGGAAAATCAATTGGTTAATTTAATAGTTAAAATCTCAACATGATTAAAAGAAAGTAAAATGTTCAAAAACTTGTCGAATGGGGGAAAAGACGCATCGTTTTTATGCTCCTTCTTTTCTCCTATTTTTGGCATGCCAATTATGCCTCTCCACATTAGCCCATCATCTCCAAGGGATGAGACCCTACAATTCTTTGCCATCCACTGCTTCAAAAATCTCAAAAAATGATGAAAATAAGAAGATCCATTTTCAATCTTTCTGTCTTCTATTTGTCTCTCCTCTTTGTTCCTTATTCATATGGCTGCGTATGAGAGAGAGAGACAGAGAGAGCGAGAGAGAGGGAGGGCTAATTTAACGAATCAGGGATGGATGATGGTTTGAAAGTATAATGGCATATAGGTTGGGTGATCTAAATGCATCAATAGTTGGAAAATAGCTTCAATGACTCCAGTTTCTTGAAATACAAGATGTATGTATGATTATTTTAGAGTAAACAACTCTTATTTAATTTTTGTAATGAATCATTAATGCATATGAGTGAAAGATGATTGAAAATTATTGAAATATATTTATTGATGTTTATAATTTTAGAAATTCAATCATTTTTCTTTGTGTACATAAATAATAATAAAACTACAAAACTAAAAACATGGGATTTAATAGAAAATACAATTGTTCTTGGATTTTAGATAACAAATGAGATTAATATGGCATGAAAATGAGTATGTTGATGGATCACACATTCACACAAGCCATAAAAATTAAAAAACTCAAAAAAAGTAACAATTTATATTGAAACAAATGGAATAATTCATTAAAATAGTCAAATAAGGATAACAAATTTAAAAAATATGTTTCATGTGTTAAAAAGTATTAAAAAAAATTATGCATAATTGTATAATGAAGATATGGCATGATGGTTTGTCCGGGTTTACCTTTATCTATATGTTAAAGTGCGTATTTAAAGCTTATTTCTATGGAAAATTATCACAAAATCTTCTTACATTTGTGCAAGTAAGTAAAATGTAAATGGTAGGGGGTGTGAGACTAAAATGGAAAGATATTTGATTAAGTTGCTAAATTCTTTGCATATCTTAGCATATAGACTATGTTTTATGTAATTTTTAAGAGGTTTAGTAGCACATGTTAGCTCGGTGTTCTTCCTTAATAATGCAACATGATGCTAGTAGAAAGAAATCATGAAAAGATTATTTGTGCACTTCATGTTGATTGGTTTTTTAGTTAAGTTGTTTGAGTACAAAGTATCATACACTTTGCATATGCAATCTAAATATGGTATCATAAGATAAATTCTTGGATGCATTGCAATTGTATGCCTAGGTGACAACCAACATTAAGAGTTTAAAATTTTCTTTACTGTAGGATAGTGCAATATCTTGGAAAACAAATTAAGTGAGGAATATATACAATCTTTTGGATCATTATGTTTATATTATGAGAGACTCTGTTATGCTTGTGTTTTTATGTTTAATATGGCATATCCTAGGGCCAATCCCCGAGGTGTAGGAGAGCCATAGGAGCCACAATATTTTGCTAGGGGGAGCTCTTTGTATATGGGAATCAATGTATTTATTACTAGTATGTTCAGGTACTCCCTTTGTTGTTGGAAAGGGAAAAACTATTGGACTATAAATCAATACAAACACATGATTTATTTATAGTGTACAGTCTCTAGATGCTCTTGGTCACGAGGGTGGTTTCATGAGCATAAGAGGCTTGATTAGATCCCTAGAGCCAATGTTAAGACCCGTTTTAGGTCTCGATAGGTGGTGTGTTTACCGAGAGCCACTGATAAGTGACAAATCTTGAATCTTGGTTAATAGAGATCAAATTTTTAGTGTATACCAAAAAGTATTGAAATAGATCTATTAATTCTTGGTAGACACCATCAAGCCAAGATTCAATGTTAAGAAAGAGCTGAAAGGGAAAAATGATGAGCTTAAATCATTAGGAGATATTTTCTCAATGTAGTAGTCTGATATCCTTGAGAAAGAGAGGTCTTGTTGACCCAATTAGTATCACAATTAGTCTGGTAAGGGGTAGAAGAAAGCTATAGGATTCCCCTTTTCCCAAAAAGTTAATCCACTTTAAGTGGGAGTGTAACCCCACCGATACAAACCCCTAGAGCAAACCCGATCCTCTTAATCGTGCAAACCATTGCAATACATGCAAGAACACCAAATTTGCCAGCCTTAGGTTTCCCTCTACCTATCTTTAATGGGTTAGCAGAGGAAGATGTGAAGCTTCACATAAGTGAGTTTCAGAAATCAATGTTTGATTGTGAAATTTAGGATGAAGGATATCTCATGATATTTTTTAATATGACTCTGAAAGGAAGAGTTGCAATGTGGTATCAAGACTTGGAAACCAGAACCATAATCATGATCGACTTATTTTTTGTAATATTTTGAAGGAAATTTGCTCATGAGAGAAGTGGTCAATATTGGCTACATATTTTGAGTATGATACATCAAAAGCCTCATGAGAATGCTTAAGCATATACTAAGAAACTGAAAGAGGGGTTTCACAAATTCTAAATCTCTATTTCTATTTCACATATTTCCCAACTACATTACTTGTTACATGGATTAGACTTCAATATCTGAGTGCAGTTGAGCAATGTTGCTCTTGCTAGTATAGGCACTGCTATTATACAAGCAAAATAGGTAAAGTCTTGCTTACAAGTGGCCTATGCATCTAGGGCTAACCTAATTCAAGTATAGGTCTTGGAAATAATTTGACATTGGTTACTGAAAATCAAAGTGCGACTAGTATACCTATGACCCATCCAAATGGAATAGGAAGCATAATGCACAATGTATCTATGTTGTTGGCTCCTCCTAATGTTTCTATGTCGATGGCTAGCCAAATGGTTCCACTAAATAATGGAAATCAAACGACAAACTCTAATGTCATGCCAATGAATGAGCTAATCTATAATCAGGTGGTTAGGCCAACTGAACTGTAATATCCCCCCCTCCCCCCCGCTTATAATCGTAAGACCCCTTTATAAATTAACGAATTTTTTTAAAAAATAAATTTTTTAATAAAAACACCCCCCTTCCTCATGCCGCCAATTGGTGGACGGACAGGGGGGATTGCTGTGGGATGATGACACGAAATGGCGGAGGCATGTGGGAGCTCCAGCTAGAAGAGAACGGCCTTTTGTTGCCGCACTACGCAAATGCAGACAAGGTGTGCTTATGTGGGCATGGAGCTACGGTGATCGATAAGTCCAAGTGGGGATGAGAAGATGGGTGGCAGTGGAGCTGCAAGGACTATCCCTTCTCTCCCCCTCCACCATACTTTGCATGGCGGCCATCCACCTGGTCACCCTGATGGGGATAAGGGGGGGGCTCCATGCCACACCATTTCTCCCCCCCAATACCACTATAACATCCCCCCCTTAGGCGAGAGAAGGAGGGCATTTTTTATTATCGTTATTTTCCCTTGTTGTCTGATTAAAGAAGAGAGAGAGAGAGAGTGAGTGAGAGTGAGAGTGAGTGAGTGTGTGTGTGTGTGTGTGTGTGTGTGTGTGTGTGTGACGGGAAATCCCCTTGGAAGCTTTCAAGCTTCCTCTCTTCTTTTTTCCCCCCCTCTATGATAGATCACATGTTTTTGTAGACCATATGTCTCGGTTAATTACTGATGATATAGAGAAGGGTGTAGATGTTCTACTTGATGCTCAATTGTTTGAAGTTTCTCTTACAATATTGTGGTATGCGGATCTTGCAAATTTTCTTAATATGGCTAAATAACCCCCCCACTATGACTAAGCATGAATGCCATCATATTTTATTGAAGTCGTGATCTTACATTTTGATATCATGATATCTATATAAGTATTTTTCTCATGAGGAAATTTATCGAAGCTGTGTTCATGAAGATGAGGTACCACCAATCTTAACTGTGTTACATGATGGACCTTGTGGTGGCTATTTTGTAGGACATTTAACTGCAAGGAAAGTACTTTTGTTGGTTATTGGTGGCTACATATACAAGGATGCATATGAACATTGTTAAAAATGTGATAAATGCTAATACTGAGAGACCGACTAAATGTTCTACAATGCCATTAACCCCCATATTAGCCCTTGTACCTTTTGAGAAGTGGGGTATAGATTTTTTTGGCCCAATTGATCCACCTACATGATATGGTTCTAATAGATATATTTTGGTATGTACTGATTATGTAACTAATTATGTGAAAGCTAAAGCACTTAAGACCAATTGGGGCAAGGATAGCACTCTATTTCTTTATGAGAATATTATTACTCATTTTGACTGTCCATTAGAGTTAGCTAGTGATCATGGATCTCATTTTTTGAATAATTTAATTTTGGAATTGATGGATCTCTATAAAATCAAAAATCAAAAGTCTACCCCTTACTATCCTCTAGGCAACAGTGCTCTAGAGGTTGCTAATCGTATTGTGATAACAATCTTAACCAAAAAAATAGTCAAGAATAGACATGAATCAGATTGGGATGAGCACTTACAAGAGGCACTCTAGGCATATTAGGCTGCCTACAAGGTATCAACTAATAACACACATTTTGGTCTAATTTATGGGATTGAAGCTATATTTCCTATTAAATTGAAAGTTCCTACTTTGCATGTTGTATTATCTAATCATCTTGGAGAGCGAGAATCTCTTACTAATCACTTATGTAACTTAGTTAAGCTTGATGAGGATCATATATTTGCTTTACAACATATAGAGGTATGTTATAAACGATGGAAATCTTGGTATACTAAACACTTGAAGCTTAAAAACTTTCAAAAGAATGATTTAGTTTTATTATACGATAGTCATTACTATAAATTTCCAGGAAAACTTCGTATTCGATGGTTAGGTCCGTTTCAAGTTAAAGAGATTCAAGATAATGGTTCTGTGGATATTCAAGACTTCGAGGCAATACGTGAACCCTTTTGCATTAATAGTCTTCGCTTGAAACCTTTTCTGACTTAATTGGGAAGTTTGGGTTAGATGGTGTAGATAAAACCATTCGACTATTTTTTCTTGCTCATTTTGGTATTTTGTTCTATTTTCTATGGGTAGGGGAAATTTCGTGGATGGATGCCCTTAGACCTCACCTTGATGCTGATAGTTCTGATCCTATACATGCGGTACTTTATAGTATTCCTCAATTTCAGATGCATGACATGTTTTTGTATACTCCACAAGGTGAGATGTCGTGTGATGTGCATTTTGTGACTATATTTTGTTTAAAGTATCACCCCCAATTTAGTTGTCAACCATGTGAGAGGCATCTTTATGTACATACTCAGCTACTATGTTGGCAGTGTCGAATATATTTTTGACATATGGTACCAATGCCATGCAAGAAGCTATCGATTATACTTATCAACATCATGATTATGCTAGTTTTTTTACCCGTGAGTGTGGTATTCATCAGTACCAAATGGATAGAGAGTAGCAAGAGTTTGCTAGATATCAAGCTATTGTCTATCATCTGACTCCATCATATTTAGATCAAGCTATTGTCTATCATCTGACTCCATCAAATGGATAGAGAGTAGCAAGAGTTTGCTAGATATCAAGCTATTGTCTATCATCTGGCTTCTTCATATTTAGATCTTGCATTAGATGATAGTTGTCCTTATTGGGACCACATTTATCAATTTTATGTGGATGCAATGGTAGGTTTCTCTTTCGGATGTTTACATGTAGCACCTATGCCTTATGTTGATGATGCAACTGATGCTCCACTCCATGATATAATGGAGAATTCTAGTGATGCACCTGATAGTGAATCTATAATATCTGATTTACTTGTATTGGAGGCCATTCAGGAGCATCCTATAGATAGTAGTTTAGGTGATATGTTTGATTTTGATAGTGTTGATGATTTTGAGTTAGGTTTATTATTTGTTTTAGAGGATCTTAGAGAGTGTGGAGATTTAGGTTTAGATCTTTTGTTTTCTTAGATTCTTTTGTGTTTTTTACCTTATTTCGAAAAAAAAAGTTCAAAAACAAAACAAAACAAAATAAAGTTACAAACCCTTTAAAAAAACAACAAGATTTGTTTATGTTTTTTTTTTTCATTTTAGGTTTTAGCACACTTTAGTTTAGTTAGTATCCATGTAGTTAGGTAGTTAGTTGCATGCACAGTTGGGATATGCCTTCAGTGCTATGAGGCTAGGTGATCGATTTTCTAAGGGAGTTTCACTCTTTTTTGCTCTAACATCTTAATGGTTTAGTGGTTAGTGGTTGAGTTTTTTGCAGATTTGATTATTGTTATAATTTGAAAGCTGCTATGTGCTTATTTCATCCATATTTTTGAGTTGCAATGTCATCTTTATGGATAGGTTGTTTCATTACTTCACCTAACACTATCTATACTCTTTTGAAAAAAAAATACATCTTAATTGGTTGGATTGATTTAACATTTCGAAATGGATAATTCATGGAAAAAAATCAAACTAGATATACACAAATATCTACAAGATTAAGTATATAAGTGAGTTGCACCAGTATGGTGTGTGTGGATGACTTAGTGAATTTCATTGTATGTGGTGACTGATTAGGAATCTAATAGAGTTTATTTCCTTTTCTTTATCCCTCCTTTCAACGATGTCAGGGGCAACAAGATTCTCTCCACAAAAAATTGACTAGTAGTAGCATAGATGAGATGCAATGGTGGGTATCTTTGTCTATCATTTTCCCAGGCAAAGTGACTAATATTATGTGCTAGATTAGATTCATCAAGCAAAGCTGTTAAGCTGAAGTAATTGAAAGTTTAATTTAGTAATGAATTCCTAACCTTCTAGTTGTTTCCTTTATGAACATAGACTTAAACTAAATTAAAATAACTCAAGTTTGAAATAGTCTATCTATTTATTCTTCCAAAGCAAAAAGGAAAAAAAAATCCCCTAAAGACTAAAGGATTGAAAGAAAGAAAAAAGAAAAACAAAAAAAGATAACCATCACCTCAGAGGTCCTGGTAGGCTATAGGAATTTGAAGAAAATAGAAAAAAAAAGTAAAAGAAAGAAAGTGTTATAAGATTTGAGATACACGCTCGACTTTCTTATATACTTAAAAGATTTATGGTGAATATTATGTTGGCGCAGAGAGAGAACAGATGAGAGAAAATAAAGATGGAGAGAGAGAGAGAGAGAGAGAGAGAGAGAGAGAGAGAGAGAGAGAGAGAGAGAGAGAGAGAGAGAGATTGACAGCACACTAGGGACTAGAAGATGGGCCAATCCCCCCCTTGTGGAGTTATATCGTTGACAAGGAGCAAGCTCCTCCGTTACACATAAACCAGTTCTTAACTTGTAGAACTTGGGAATAAGATCATGGTTCCTTGCACGGTATACAACCGGCTAACACTTGCACAACTTGGAAGTTGGCACCTTTTGATCCTTCTTGAGTCTCTTCTTCTCTCCTACACAATATGTGTAGGGCTCTCCTCTTTGGGGTTGATTTCAGCAGAGCTTCTGCATCACTTACACCTTCTCTTCTCCTCTTGGAACTTGATTTTAGCAAAGCTTCTGTAGCACTTGCACCTTCTCTTCTCCTCTTGGATGCATGCAAAGTGATGCTTCCTTCACCTCCCCCACACCCAAGGAGAGCCTCCCCTTTTATAGGCTCCAAGAGCTTCCCTTCTTGGAGAGATACTTGAGTGCCAAGATTGGGAAGGTTGATCTTCATGCAAGACGTGGTTGTTCCATGACCTACTTTGCAGTACCAATTTTGGAATATCTCTCTCTGTGTTATTTGAATGGAAAAACATCCAACACAAAAGTTGTAGATCTCGTCGTTTCTGATAACCTTCCATGGGTCATTTTCTGATAACCTTCCATGGGTCGTTTTTAGAGATTCTTTTTCTATCGTGAGATATTTTATAAATGGATTCACCATGTCTATTTTAAGAAAAATATCTTTTTTAAATATACTCTAAACATCTTTTTAAACTATACTCTTAACTTATGGTCCATGAACCTCCTTGAGCCATAGATAAGGAGAGTTCATTAGATTGCCTTGGGCCTCAACCTTAAGATTGAATTCCACACAAAAGCTTGTATCATTTTAGACCTTAGAAAGGGAAAATCACTTCTCTCCTCAGTTCCAGAGCATCACGTCTCTCATCTTTCTTAGTGAGAGAATTACCTCTCTTGTCTTTCTTAATGAAAGAAAAGTCCTTAAAAACCTTGACTTGTAAGGGAGAGGATGACCCCAAATGAATGCAATGCTCATTACACACAAGTAAACGTTCTCAGGTGTCCCCAGATGCACACATAAATACATATACACAATACACAATGCTAATTCACTTCCTCTTATTAGAACTCAATCCATCTTCATTTATGTGTAACTCCTTGGTTCTTGTGTACACTCTTATACTTGGCAGACACTTCATTCCCCCTTCATAACTTGTACTGTCTGTACCAGATATCATCGTCATAGTGCTCTGATCACCCCATTAAGTGATGCACTAGGAATATTGGTCTCTAAATGGTCTCATGGCCATGCTAGATCATCATCAACACTTAAAGAAAAGTGAGTCATTAGTTTATTGACATAAATTTACTAAATAGAGAATGTGTAATAAGCAATCAATTTAGTGACAGAAAGAACAAAGAGAATAAAACAAGGACAATTGGGAGTTAGGGACCATTGATTGGTTGTTTTAGTAGAACATAGAGGGTTAAGAGTTAAACCATAGGAGCCCTATTTGGTATTGTAAAATTAGTTTGCCTTGTTTGGGGTTCTTTCTTAGGCATGGATCTTCTTAGTGATGCTATTTCAAAAGAAATATTTCTAGTAGGAAAGTAGTATGGAATTTTCTTGCCTAGAGAGATTATTGTTGCTCAGTGGCTCTAGAATGCTTCCTAGTTAGTATATTACATGTCATGGATGGAATTACGTTATGCACTTTAGTGGGGTGATTGAGTAAGGGGACTACTAGTTGCACTGGTTTTAAACTCTTTCAATGCTCTCTTGGGTTATTTACTTTACATTCAAGCATTATATGGTTTTTCTACCTTCTTAATGTCTACCAGTCTTTTTTGTGTGCTGTTTTGCATATTTTGTAGCTGTGCTCATGGGGACGCTTGTGGCTTGGAGAGGGAGAGTATTTATTTTTCACATCACAATTATTGGCTCATTGGATTTGAAGATTTCATGGATGATGCCTTCATTGAAGCAGTTCTTGAAGACCACAATAGTTCGTGTTGTGTTAGTTCACAGGAGCTCACTAAAGCTAGTTAGGGAGGAATGATAACTGCTTATTTTGAGCTATTTTTACACTATTTTTCATGAAAATTGAAGGGCTTCGGCTTTGTATTACGTAATATTTTTCATAAAAAATTTAATACAAATAAGATAGTAAAGTTGTATTTGATCATACTACTAAGGTAGAGTTAGAAGTAGAGAGTTGGAATATTTTAGACAGGAAATTTTAGGGAGTGGGAAAAATAATTAGTGATAGAAAACATATGTGTAGAGAAATATTTTTTAGTAAAAAGAATAGAAATTTTAGGGACAGGAAAAATACGGGTATAATTTAGCATGCATACATAGCATTCGAGTCAAGAAGCCATAGACGAGGTCAAAAATAAGTCCACAAATATGAAAGGGTGCCAAAAAGATATAGTAGTGATACAAAACATATGTGTAGAGAAATATTTTTTAGTAAAAAGCATAGAAATTTTAGGGACAACATAGGTTAATGGTGAATTAAGAGTTTTTAGATAAGTTCTTTCACTGATTTAAATGTTGAGTAGAATGGGTTTGATATGTTAGGAGTTGTAGTTCAAAATAAGGGTTAAGAAGTAGTATTTAAAAGATTGCAAGTAATTTAAAGGGGACTGTCGGGTGAGTTGGTAGTTGGACTACATAAGCGAAAGATAGAATGGCTTTTATGCTGATAATTTGGGGATAAAGAAAGCATATAACTCCACTTTCAATCCTTAGTTAACACAATGACTTCACATATATTCATCTTGCCCATATATTTGGGGGCTTCTTAGGGGGCCATCACACACAGAAGGAATTGAGAGAATTACAAGATGAATGGAGAAAGAAGCAGGAAGAGGAAGAGGAGCGAGCAAGACAGGTGGAAGAGGAGTTAAGAAGGGAGGAGGAGGAACAAAGAAGGAAGAAAATAGAAAATGAGGAAAGGCTGAAAAGAGAAGAAGACGAGCAAATGGCCCTAGCCTTGCAGTTGTCAGTAGAGCAAGTCGCTCAACCCAAAGAACTCATAAGGAGAAGACCAGGTAATGAGCCCGACTTTAGCATTGCAGAGCAAAAGAAAGAACTCAAGGGTCCATTGTGTCAGGCAAGGGAAACGCCCCCCCACAAATCCACCACCACTAGCCTTGATTGTCATGCTAGCCACCACTCAGGATGCCTCAGAAGGGGGAGTAGACCAAAGAAATGTGGTGGCATGTGTAATACTTGCTAAACTCGGTAAAGCAGCTTGACCTAGCGCCCAATGGTGGCAAAGCCCCAATAATAGGGACAAAGAGATCTATTGCCATGGATGGAGAATCTAGAAAGGACCCAAAGAATTCCAAGGTTGAAGCATCCACAATGTCTATGCCATTGTCCATACCGATAGTGACCAACTATGACAAGTACATGCAAGAGATCCTAGGCCAACTTGAAAAGATGAAGGAAGACAAGAAGACTACCATGGTGGAGTCAAAAGTGAAAAAGGACGTGTTCCCTGCCGCCTACCAACTAGAGAAGACAAAGCAGGTAACCATCTATCAGAGCAGGTGAATGACCTAAAGAAGAAATTAGAAGTAAGGAAGAAAATGGAGGTGGACAAGGAATAAGAAAGTGAAAAAGAGCTACAAGTGGAAAAGGTAGAGGGAGAAATGGGGCTAGAAACAGAGTTCTCAAGCCTCATCCAGGGCCAAAAGAATATGGAATAGCAATTTGAATAATTAAAGAACCTAGGAGAGGAGCTTCTCGAGGAGCTAAAGAGGGTAAAGACACAAGCCCATGCAGAGTTCCAGAAGGAGAGGAGGCAAAAGGAATGAATACTAAGGGAATTGCAAGAGATTAGGATCTAGAAGGACACGAAGTTAACAAAAAAGCTATTGGAGGTTGAGAATCCATTCCTTGGGACCTTGCAAGAGCAAGAATGGCGAAAAGAAGAGCTAAATCGCCACAAAAACGATAATGAAAAGATGCAGTCAATATGGCAAGAACAAGAAGAGGTGGTGATAACACTGTCACAAGAGCCACCAGTTGAGTCAAGGCAAGATGGAGGAGAAGGCCGAGGCCTGAGAAAAGAGGAACCTTGGAAGAGTTGAACACCTTGCCCTAGCAGAAAGCAGGAGAATCATGGTGGAAGCAAGGGCTGAGGTAGTGAAGGCAAGGCTAGAAGTCCAAGAACACACCTTCCTCAATATAATACTCCATGTAACTCAAGTCAGGGATGATGATCATGTGGAAGGGCTAAAGAGGAAGTTGGAGGTCTTAAGGAGAGCCATAAAATATGGGCTCCAAGAGCATACCCTAAGAACCAGCACTAGCCCAAGCCTGGCACAATAGAGGCAGATTTTGATGCAAGCAGGGATCTTGATAAAGGAGTTAGAGTAACTCAGAATTGGAGAATAGGAGCATCGGGAGTAGCCAACCACAGCAGCCTAGGCAGAACCACCAAGGGATGAAGGGCCCGATTTTGAGAAACCTGTCAACACCGAGGCATAGCTAGGTGAACAGAGTCCTCCCTTGCCTCCATCAATAGAAGTAGAAGGCCAAGAAAAAGAAGATCCTACCACTGTAGAAAGAATCATCGAGGCCAAGAGAAAATGTAGAGAGTTGGAAAATTTCACAATGAGAAAATTTAATGCCAAACAACAAGACATGCCCTATGTCTAGATGCCACAAATTGAGGAACAATTGCCTATCAATCAGTCACACTGGAATTAAACTATTGGGTGCATTGGTGGGAGAATGGATGTAGGGCATTTGAATTTTAATTCTTCTATCCTTCTGCCTTGAATTGAGTGCTACCCCCTCAAGTAGTTAAAGGAGCCATCCAGGTCATGAAGAGGTTGGAGAAGTGGTGGCTAGACAAGAGGGCTAGAAATCCCACATTATGGAGAAGAGAGCCTGTGAGGTACTGGGAGAATAATGTCACAGAAGAGCCAAGAAAGGTCAAAGGCTATGAAGCCCAACCTAAATGGTGTTGAAGAATCTAGGACACCAATTTTCAGGCATGGATGACTTTTTGCAACATGCTACCATACGAAAGGAATGAACACACCTATATGGCTTACACAAGGTGCCATGGTGTGGATTTTGACCATGAGAAGCATTGCAAGTACAAATTTCCTTTGATCTAAAACAATGCCACCATTCTTGAAGAATTCTTGACCTTTGGAGTACAAGACCTCCGACCTTCCATTATCCACTTTTTGGATGAGTTTGTGATATACCTCGATATCGCTTTCCTTACCACTTGTAATTACTGCCATCTCTTGCAATTTTTGCTTTTAAAAAAACTAGTAGCCCAAGAAGAGTGCTTTCCACCCCTCTATTTTGATATCAATGTAGAGATAGACAATTGTGTAATGACTCACCTAATGTTAATGGCTACTCTCTTGCTAGATTTTTGCATGAGCTTGTTAGAAGATATAAGTGATGGCAAGTTCTCAAAATGTAATCATCCTTTCCTCTCTACTACCAACTAAAAGGGCTACATGCAAAGCCATGCTTTCCTTAGCAAATCTCTTAGGATCCCCCAAAATGTAACTATTGTAGAGCATTAGGACGAGATTTAGTGTACTCTCCCAATGTATCTTTTAAAAAAAAGAAAATGAGAAAATGAAGAAAACACTCACACAAAGAAAATGGAAAGGAACAACGATCTTTCCCATGTAATATCAAAGTGTCACAAATATTGCATCTAGGGATTCTCAAGCTAGATGCGTCCAGTGGCCTCGATCAGTCGACTCCATGCCTAAGCCCCTAGCTCTCCCTGTTCCCCCACTTCACACTCGGGGCACATCAAGGGCTGGACACACATAGGGATTTTACACTTAGACTTGTCTCCCTAAGTCATACCCATAGCACCTCCCCTATACACAAACTGGGTCCTCAAGTGTGGGATAACACCATAGGCTTCCTTGAGGTTTGACCCAACTCTCAGTTTCATTGGCATAGACACCCTGCAAGCATTGCACAGTAAGGTAGGCATACTTTCCAGGTAGTGCACTTCCTTTTCCTTTTCAGATACATTCGACAATCTGTGCAATCAACCACCGACTTTGGAGGCCCTCATCACCCACTCAATCTACTCTTGGCCCCTGCAACCTCACATCCATCTTGTGATGCTTCTTCTCAATGTCCAATCTCCACAAAGCTCCATCACCGACCCACATGAAAACCCTTCAACCACCTGAGCCCTCATCAACAACTGCCCACATGTACCATGGAACTCGCACACAGCTAGGAGGGTACCATGTTAACCCTAGTGCAAAGAAAGCAAAAAGAAAATTAAAAATACATATGGAAAAGTGGAAAAAGGTGGTGCAGCTGAAGAAATCAGAGGAAAAAATACCAAAAGTGCAAGGACAACCTTAAAAGTTCAGGGCAAGTGAAAAAGATAAAATATGCATTTTAAATATAAAAACACACTCTAAATCATCTAGGCCCTCATTTCCATGAGTTCTACATCATGGGTTGCATGGTTCTCTTGGCTTAAGTCTAAATCTTTCTCTACATGAGTGCAATTTGTAAATGTATACATGCATGGGTGAAGGTACAATGCAAATAGGAAGGGAATATTAAAAGAGAACCTAGGCTAAAATGGCCGGGCACGTAAAAAAGTGATGGGTAGCCAAAGGGGATTAGGGTTATGTATAGAAAGGTAAAAAGTGAATAAAGAAGCTCATTCTTATGTGTGGTCAAAACTAGCTCTTTTCTTCTCTTCTTCTTCTTGCTCTTGCTTGCTTGAGCTTGTGCTTGAGAGAGAGGGTGTGAGAGAGTGAGGGAGTGAGTACGTGAAGGTGAGGGACTATGGTGGAGAAGCTCTCCATCTTATCCTCTCTTCTTCTTTCTCTCTTCTCTTCTCTTGTCTCACACATGACAATGGATCATGGAGCTTGGAGCTTGAGGATTGCTTGCTTGAGCTTGCACCTTGGATTGTGGAGCTACCGGAGTGCTTAGAGGGAGGAGGCAACTCAATCGAGCATGGAGGTAAGCTCACTACACTTATAGGCGTGAGAGTGCATGTGGCTATGTAAGAGGTAGCCATTGCACTTGGCTTGAAATGCTTAAAGCAATAAGAAGCCCGTGGATCTTGGTGACTGAATGAGAAGCTCCCACACCTACTAATGTCAAAATTCTATTTTGAAGGCATGGATAGATAGCTACTAAGATATGATTCATTTCTATACCTCATATATACCAATTTGACATGCCTATCCAAAGTTATGGGCCATTTTCTATAGCTATCCTATTCATGATAGAACTTTAGAAATCCATTATTTGATCTTGATGAGACTTCCACAAGGCTACTATAGCATTAGGCCTTCTCTATTCATTGTTACCATTCATTTGCATTTCTTATCTTCAAGTTGAGAACAAAACTTTTGGGTAGGGATGGATTGTAATAAAATAATTTTTATACTTTTTAGCTTAGGAAAATTTAGCTTAATTGGGGCTGGAATAGAAAAGGCAAGAGTGTACATACCATTGTAAACATCTTTTAGCACATTTGTAAACTTCTCCATTTCTTGGAGCTTGAGGGCTATTGCATTCCCTACCAACATTGAGGGTGAATACTCAATGTCCACCATAGCAAGAGGTGGATTTCTTGCAATAGCCTCTCATCCATGATTCTCATGTGTTTGTGCACTTAAGGACATTCACCTTTGCATTGCATTACATATGCATGGTATCGAAAAAACAAATCCTAAATGCATTGCACTTGATAGTTACAACCATTAACCCACATTGAGAGCATAGATGCATTGCACTTGATAGTTATAATCATTGACCCACATTGAGAGCGTAAGGAGTTTCATGTTGTAGGATAGTATGTTTGTTCCCTTTGGGGCCTGATTTGGTAAGAATCATATTATCTCCTGGAATGCTTTATTAAAAAACTAAGAGAACTATGTTGCATGTGTGCTATATGTTTGGATGACACATCTTGGGGCCAATTTCCGAGTTGTAGGAGAGCCGTAGACAAAGCCACAACAAATCGGTTAGGGAGTGCTCCCTGTGTTTGTGGTATGAGGTGCTAATCACTGATCTATTTGGGAACTCCAATTGCTTTGAGTTGAGAAGGGATTCATTGGACATTGATCAGTACAAACATATATCTGTAATGTAGGAAAATTTCCCATGTATCTAGGATACCATTATAGACATGAATTGGACTGACATATGTAAATATACCCTATAATTAGAGAATTAGTGTTAGCTAGGTTAGGCTAGGGTTAAGTATAAAAGATGGAGATGTAATAGGTGAAGGATCTCTTTTTGCCATTTTCAAAAAATACATGTTTTGAGGTTCCTTCTTCCCACCAACTAAGAGGGTGCATGCTCTTAGACACCAAGATATCAGGTGCATACCATGTCTCACCTTGACATGAGGTGAGTATTCATGTTGCATCTTACATCTTTGATTCTCAGCCTTCCATGGCAATATTATTTCAAGCTTAGCTACCTTGGCTATGGCTACCTTGCAAACATGGTGTATTTCTTTGCAAGAATGACGTATTTCATGAATTTTCAATTATTTGATTTGCTGTGAGAACTGGTTTATTACATTGGTATTAGAGCATGGACTTTGATCCATGGGAAGAGTCATTTTCATGGTGGATAGTCAAGCATGGTTACAGGGTAACTAGGAGGCCAAAATTAGTCATAGCAATTAGTTATTCCATAACCGTGGTCTGACATGAAGATCTGTCACAAATTGTGACTAAGATGGAGGTTCTTGGCATGAACCAATGGATAATGGCAGGCTCCAGTTAATTTTAGTAGGTCATGGTTCAATTTTGGCCCAAAAATGAAGAGAGATGGACAAAATGCAGGTAACTTGAGTTGAGGTTGAGTTTAGTGGGGGTTACTTTTGAGATGAAAGGGTTTGCTTTTCAGACAGTCTTTCTCTCTCTAGTTTCAAGCTTCCTTCAACATCCATAGCCAAAACCTCCATCCTCTCTCTCTCTCCCATGAGTTCTATTGCAAAAATGGGCCTGAGAGCTTAAGTTTTCATGCTCCAAGTTTCCTATAGAGTACACTTACGGCTCATAGGCCACCATTTGATCACGTAGGACTTCAGTATGAACTGTCATTATCTACGTTTGCAGTACATGCCAAAGCATAGTGGAGATTTGAAGAGCTTATTGAGCTCTTAGGCAACCACTGGAACTTTACTGTACTATTATGATGCTACAGAGGAAGGCAGAGCAAATCAGGGAATTGACACATACCTCTTCTTCTTTGTTGTCTATCATTTGGTTTTGGAGCTAAAATAGAGCAGAGACCAAGCAAGGGAGTGATTTTCCTCATGGTTTTTTTGCTTATGCGATGGAATATTTGGTTCTAAAGGCTTTGACTAATGCTTAATCTCGATGGAGTCCGGGGGTCAACCATCTCATGGCCGTTTTGCTTATGCGATGGAGTCTTTGGTGCCGAAGGCTTCTCGATGCTTAATCTCAACGAAATCTTTGATCCTTAATCTTGATGGAGTCTGGGGGTCAACTATCTCATCCAATAACACTCTTTTCAGTGCAATCTTAGAGCACATCTTCTCACAATTCTTAATGTATGTCTTCAAGGGACTAGCATGAATAGTTGAACCCCAAGGCTTCTTCACTCTGGACCATGGTACTGAGTTCTTCACAAGTTGAATGAGAAGCTATTGTCACTGCTGCTCAAGAATGTTGCAAGAATGAAGCTTTCTTAATGAAAGTTTATGTATTGATTACATCATCATCCTCAAGGTACACCAATGCAATTTTCACACATCATTTGGAGAGCTTCAAGACCTTGGTGAATTACCAATACCTATTCTTCAAAAGAAATAACACAAGGTTGAATCTGTGTCAAAGCATATTGAGGTACACATTTGTGAGCCTCGAGCTCCATCTTCATGAGATCTTGGGTGAAAATTTGGAGGTCCTACCAGGATGCCACTAAAGGGGCCTCGTCCGATACCATGTGATGAATGAAGGCCTTGGCATGGGCAACATTGCTAGATTTATGCAGAGAGAAGCTGTTATGAACAAGCAGACCATTCTTCATCAAATTTCAATAATAAGCTGACTATTAAGAGCTACAAGAATGACAATTGCAAAGATGATTGGAGTTTCCAGCATGCTAGATTCATGCATGAATCTCACAACCATGAGGGCAATTGCTGGTACACTTATTCATGCTTGGAACATTAGAAGATTGTTGCCATAGCTGCAAGTGAGGCTAGAGCTTGGGCTGAGCAAGCTACTATGGAGAGGGCCAATGTAGAGGCTCAATGCTATTTGTGGCCAGCTTAATGCAATTTTGGAGAAGGACAAGAATTTGGTCTTTGCTGAGGACATCTTCTTCAGCAGCTATAGCTTGGAATTCTGTGTTTCAAGGCCAAAAAAGTCATGAGGTCTGGCGGGCTGATATTCTCATATTTTCTCAAATCACGTATAGGAGTGGAGGCATCTTGAAAACCTTATTTCATGACAGTCATTTATAGTAGATATTCTTAGATTTCCTCATCTTGATCATAGGGCTTTTGACCTTTGATGCTGCTTGAAGGTTTCTCATATCTATAACCAACAAAAAAGTGTGGTTTATGCAGCAGATTTCATGGACAAATGTATTTTGCTCTAGGGTACTGCTTGAGAATATGGCATGCATGCTAGTCAACTTCATATCACGGAAAAGTCTTGCATTCAAAAGGGATTTGTAATTCACTGTTGCCCACATCAAAATCCTTGGTCTATTATCTTAAAAAATATTCAGATTTAATTCATCCGATGCATAAACTGCCCTTTTCATGCTTTTCTCCTATCTGGAAAAGAATTTGCTAGAATTGAAGAGTTGTGGTGGATTGAGATGTTAGTATAGCTCTAATTGAGTTACCAGAAGTTGTGTTAGAGAGTAAAGAAGAGCCACTGGTGTTCACCAAAGTTGTTGAGGAGCTCAAAAAGTTGCCATAGCTAGCTATTGCTGCTACTATGAAGACAAAGGGCAGACCCTGAATTTGTACCAGAAGCAAAATCAGACCAAAATTGCTAAAGGAAGCAAAGCTTGAGACTAAGGCAGGAGAAGATGTTCCAGCAAAAGGAAAATATAGAACTAGAATGAATACTTCCAGAAGCTGATTGTGAAAGAGTAGAGACAACATTCAGAGATGAAACATTTTTAGACAAGCAAGAAGTGTAACCTTCAGCATTAGCAGATTAATTATCCACCAGTGCTTGAATTTTCGGGATGCCCTTAGTTATGTGGTGCTAGTGTATGCAGATTTGACCATTGCAAATCCATATGCAAACTGAATTTTGGGAAATAGGAAAATCTGAGAGGTGGATTATGCAAACAAATGTTTGATAAAGAATACAAGGTTTGCTAACCAATTGAGTACAATGCTTTGCTGAATATATACTTCAATCACACAACTGGTTGATGAATTTGGAGAGATTATTCCCCTTGCTTTGCTACTTGCATCTAAAAATGAATGGCATTCAACCACCATTTTTCTATGCATTTGGAGCAGCTATGTAGGAACAAGTACACTATGCAAACCGATATCGTGCTTATCATGAAGATTGTGAAGAACACGCAAGGTATGGACATCAATCAAATGATCAATAGTATTATAAGCCACAATCTTCTTGTCATGGATATTATGGACATTGGTATAACTATGGTCCGCAGTTGTATTATGACCGTGAGTACAATGAGCATTGGTATGACCAACAACATGCATATGACAGTGATGAGAACTCTATTGTGTTGTAGCATACAAATAATGATCATCATATTTTTGGACAACAACAGCATGTCAATCATTATGTTTATGGACAACCCCAAAAGAGAGAACACCCTTGCAGCCATTTGGACACACTTCCATGAATGGGAATCATGTGGGAAGGTCACAAGGATTTGAGAATGGTTTCAAATCTTTTGATATGCATTCAAATGGACAGTCATACATGAATGGGAAGCAACATTTATATGATCATGATCTTGGATATGAGTAGTATTATGCTAGTGAACATGGGCAACATGTTGATCAATACCTCTATGATGATTAGCATTCCATAGTCAATATTATGATGATGATCAACTATTTCTTGGACATCAGCATTATGTTAGTAGAAATGAATGTGGTCACGACTATGGGAAACCATTTTATCATGAGAAATATGACAGTCATAGTGGCCAGCATGATGTTATTCCATGAAAGATCTTAACATTGATGATATTAGAGGACTACTTGCACAAGGCTTATGTTTTAGATGTACTAAACCAATATCTTCTAATCATAAAGATATATGTAAGAAAAGGAATGCTAAAGCATTGCTAGTTATAGAGCTTCCAGATAATGGAGGGGAAGCTGAAGAGACCGAAGAGGAAGTGGTTTGTAAAGACCAAGATGGAGAGTCTTACAAATCCTTTGAAGTTGCTCATGATGCTTATCAACCTATTGATGATGATGATCTCTACTATCATAGTACACACATGTTTGTTGAAAATAATGGTGATATTGATGACTTTGAGGTATATGGAGCTGATTATGCGGATCATGAGCAGGACTCTTCTTATCCTTTTGACCAAGGTGGTGGTCAATACTGTGTTGACAATTTTGATGCTGATTTTCCTATCTTGGATGGCTATTATGATGGAATACCTTTGATCCGGGTGAGGATTGGGTTCATTGGGCTGAAGATTACTATTACTATGGAATCCCATACGATCCGAGTTTATTTTTGGGAGAATGTCATGTGGCTGGAGATAGGGGACAGTTTGTTGTATTAATTTTCTGTGAGAAAATTAATAAGTATAACTTCATCAAACAAGGAATTTTGTTATGGGCTGATAGCTTATGTTATGAACTTCGTTTCTAGCGTTATATGCCCTGTTTGGATACTCCTACTGAAAGTTATGAATATTTTTCTACAACTACCCTTTTCAGCCCAGATTCACTATTTCATGGCAAATCTCCTATCTTATGAAGACCATTCGTTGAAGATCCACTTTTGGAGTTTTTCATAAATTTTGTGTCCTATATTCTCTCCTATTACATGTATCCATCCTTGTCTTCATTGTAATTTCAGCTTTGAGGACAAAGCTTTTCCAAGAGGGGATGGTTTGTAATGTAGGAAAATTTCCCATGTATCTAGGATGCCATTACAGCCATGAAATGGGCTGACATATGCAAATATACCCTATAATTAGAGGATTAGGGTTAGCTAAGTTAGGCTAGGGTTAAGTATAAAAGGTGGAGATATAACACGTGAAGAATCTCATTTTTCCATTTTCAAACAATACATATTTTGAGGTTCCTTCCTCCCACCAACCAAGAGGGTGCATGCTCTTAGCCACCAAGATATGGGGTGCATACCATATCCCACCTTGACATGAGGTGATTATTCATGTTGCAGCTTACATCTTTGATTCTCAACCTTCCATGCCAATATTATTTCAAGCTTAGTCACCTTGGCTATGGTTACCTTGCAAACATGGTGTATTTCTTGTATTTCTTTGCAAGAATGGTGTATTTTATGAATTTCCAATTATTTGATTTGCTGTGAGAACTAGTTTATTATAGTATCTAAGTTAAATCAATGTGTTTTAGCCTCTAAATACTCCTGGCCACAAGAGTGTGGGATGTTTTGGTTGAGCATAGAGGTCCAGGGCTAGAGCCTTAGAGCTACTGTCGGACGGACCCATTTTTTGGTCCCGATAGATGGTGCATTTGCTAGGAGCCACTAATAAGGGGTGGTCATTGAATCTTAGTTAAGAGGGACCAATTGTTCAATGAATGCCAAAGGGTATTGAAATAGATCTGTTATTTCTTGATAGACACCATCAAGCCAAGATCCAAAATCAAGAAAGAGTTGAAAGGGTAGACGACAAACTAAAATCCTTAGGATATATCCCCCTTAATGGAGCAGCCAAATATCCCTATGAGGGAGGGCTGTTAGTGACCCTAGTGCTACAATTAGTTCTTTAGGAGGAGGAGAAAGCTCTAATACTTCCACTCTCCTAGTAGGTCATCCCAATTTGAGTGGGATAGTAGTTTCACGAGTTCAAA
This sequence comes from Lygodium microphyllum, assembly GCF_053477565.2. Lineage (NCBI taxonomy): Eukaryota > Viridiplantae > Streptophyta > Polypodiopsida > Schizaeales > Lygodiaceae > Lygodium > Lygodium microphyllum. Next base: position 11,855,789 of record NC_141159.1, on the reverse strand, counting down.
ACCCCTTAGCAAATCGGGTTGTCATCATGGTGTAACCTATTGCCATTCTTATAGGGATATTAAATCTGTAAGCCTCAGGATTTTTTGTATCCATTTTTAATGGGTTAGCACAGGAAGATGTGGAGCTCCACATTAGTGAGTTTGAAAAGTTAGCGATTAACTATTGAATTCAAGATGAGGGACATGTGATTATGTTTTTTAATCTCGGGTAAGTTACTTATGAATATATGTGTGCATCACGTTATTGGAGGGGTTTTTGTCGAAAGGTCATATCCACCAGGGAGGATAAGAGGTAGAATGAAGTAGAGATAGGAGATGGAAGAGAAGAAAAAGAATAGACAAGAGGTAAACATGACAAAGACAAAGAACAATCAATTGAATCAATATGTATTGACAGAACTTGAAATCCTTTGTTTGGCACTACTCAAAAGCAATCTCCAGGCATTAGATCTCATGGAGCTCCTTCGTAGATAAAAAACGTGCATCCAAATAACAGCTCCTTCTCTCTTGCTCGGGACCCAAATCTAATGGCTCCATTGGCTTCGGAAGGGGGGTAAAACCCCAAAACAAGAACACATGGTCCAGGATCTCCTAGTTCACTCCTCCTTTTTCTTCTAGTTCAAAGTGCAATTTTCAGCCTGTTAACAGCGATCGCGGCGCACGCGATTTCACCAATCTTTATTTTCTATGAAAAATCCCAAAACTGGCTGAAAAAGCAACTTGCTTTTTGCATGCCATCCTAATCTAGAAGCTTTTTTAACTTTTTAAGATTTTTTGATTATAAATAATATAAAAAATAGACTAAAACTATCCAAAAATCTAGTATTTTTGGACCATCTATACCACGAACACTAGCACTAATGACTCATATCACATTGACTCTCTTGATCAATAAGAAAGTCGGATGATGATACATTCCATGCTTTTTCACACTGTGTCCACATAGCATCATGACATTCACCCCCTTTGAACTTGCACATCCTCCGGTATGTGCCAAAAAACTTAGTTATCACTAGATTATGAGTCCTCCTCATCCTCTACAACCATATCCTTTCCATATCTTCCTGACTAGTCCTTGTATCATGGCCATTGTTTCCTTCCAATTCTGGCAACTCATAAGCATTAGATTCCCGTCTCTTGAATAATTCAGTTATTTTCCCTGCTACTAGAAGTTTTATGGCTGTCCCATCCAACTCATTTAATGCATAAGTAGCATTTTCAAACACCTGTCATGCCACATAGGATCCAAATCATCTTTTGGAAACTTTACGTATGGTACTATGTTGGTTGTCTAAATTTCTATCATAAAACAATACCCAATCCCCATCTTGTATGGTTCTTGATCTTCGTCTATGTCTTTTGTCAAACCATTTCTTGGTCTGTATCGTTGCTACTCTTAATTTTGCAATTGCTACCTCTATGACTTCTGACTCTCTTTCCAACTGTCTAATACACAAGGCCAACAACTCCTCTTGATTCAAGTCCTCTTTGCAAGGTAGCATACTCCATGTGATTGTCATCTTTTCTATCGACATGATAGGTTTTTGACCATACATAAATTCTGTATGCATATATCCTATAACAACACTAGGAGTTGTTTTGTCAGCCCACAAGGCATACAGGAGCAATTGTGGCCACTCTTTTACATTCTCTCTACATGCTTTTTCCAATGCCTTCACAATAGGTGAATGACATCTTTCAAAATTTCCATTTCCTTTAGGATTATAGGTTGAAGTTAAAGCAAGCTTTATCCCCAACCATGCAAAGAAATCATGAGCCTCATCTGCATCTAGCTCACCCCTATCTGCTGTAATTTTTCCCACATAGCCATACTGACAAAAGATCTCTTCTAAGAGAAAAGTACACATTGCATTTGTTGTCTTAGTATGTAGAGCTCTCCCTTCTACTTGATTAGTTAAGTCTTCATAAGAAAGTACAAGATATCTCATTTGCCAAAGACATGTAGGCATCGTGGCTAAATCCACCACCCACTTAAAATGAAGAGACAATGGATATGTGGGTTGCAATCCATCTCGATGTCTCACAGATGAATACATTTGACATGTCGTATATGTTTCCACAAAGTAAGCAACATCCTTATACATACCTTGCCACCAATATCTTTCTTTGATCTTTGCAAAAGTACCCCAAACACCTCTATGACCAGCCCACAAACTTTCATGAAATTCTTACATAACATTTACTTGTGAAGCTCTGTCACCCAAAACCCTCAATAGCATACCTTGTTTCTTTTTAGCATGTTTCCATAAGTATCCATCTTTTAAGGAAAACCCATAAGCTTTCCTCTTGATCTTTTTAAACTCCTCATTTGACCATTCATCTCTCTTTGCTAATGTACTGAGGTATTGACCAATTCTCAACCACTCTCCTGTATATTTGTCTTTCAAAAATACTTCTTCACAAGATGAAAAACATCTAAAGTGTCTTCTCTTGTAGCAACACCTTGCATTGTTAAATTCACTCTTACAACATCATTTTCAGCTGCAAGAAAGTCATATTCTTCCTCCTCATCCATCATCCCTTCTTCATTCTCATAGTGTGCCCGAGATAACATGTCTACCACTGGATTATCTGCTCTTGCAATATGATAAAATTTAGGGTTTAAAGATTTGATATATGCAATCCACTAGAGCATAGCAATGTCCTGGGTAGCACAACTAGTAATCATACTCAATATCGGTAAACAATTGGTCTCAATGACTACATGAGCACCCATAAAATACTCATTATCACATTTAAGGGTTGTCACAATTCCCCATAATTCTCTTTTTACCTGTGGGTACCTTCGCTGTCGTTCAGTCAATACTTTAGCACCAAATTGAATTGCATATCTTTGCCCTTTCTCATCATCTTGCCCAATTGCACATTCAATTTTGATTGGGCTTATATCAATAGTAATAATGATAGGCTTTCCATGTGAATAGTCAACCTTTCTCAATGTAGGAGCAGATTTTAAGAGTTGTTTCAATTTTTTCATTGCTTTCTGATGCTTTCTTTTCCAATGAAATCTCTGATCTTTCCTCAAAACCTGATATAGAGCATTTGCTACATGTGCAAAGTGAGGAATCCATATCAAATAGAACACACATGCTCCCAAGAATCTACTCATCTTTGATACATTCATGCATACATCTTGCATTCTATCAATCCCATCTATTTTTACTGGTGATGGTCTATACCCATAGGGCCCATACATATGCCCAACAATCAAAACCTCTTCAACTCCAAAGACAGACTTTTGTCCTAAAGAGTTAAATGCACCTCTTCTAGATGCGTCAAAATCCTCTCACAATCCACAATATGATATGCAACAAATTATATGCATCCATGAGCATCCATCTCTTTGGCTAGCATGAAGACTGGATGGAATCTAGTTGAGGATAGTAGTGAAATGAACTTAGCCTAGACTGAGTTAAAATAAAAAGAAAACTTCAATAGTAGGTAACCGTCCATATCTTCAAATTTTAATTTTGATATTAGTAGGCCAATTATTTTGAAAGCAAAAGTTTTATACAACAAACTATCCACTATTCATCAGGGAACTAGTTTCCTCTTAGAGAAGCCATGGAAATAGTTCCAAATATAAAGCATGCTGGCAAGAAGATTCTTCCATAGGAAAACCTTCCATTCAATAAGATATTCCAAGATAATATGATTCCTTAGAAACATTCTCCCGCTTACCAACAATCCTCTCAAGTTCATAGATGATTAACCCATCCTCATCAAAGGGAGATAGTTCTTTAAGAACTTGAATATCAGGGCTAGTATACTTTTTGAGCTGAGAGACTGAATCACACCCACTGTGGCCTCTTTATATACAAATATAGTCTAAATGCAACAATTCCCCAAAAAATTGGAGAGAAAGAATAAGTATCCATTAAGAAAGAGAGGATATAATCATGAAAACCCTCCTACTAAGTAGGATGAAGGTATTTCTTATCAATTGCATACTAAATTTAAGACGGTCTAAGGCTTTGTTCTCATCTACAAAGTACTAAAGTACATTTTGGAGGAACTGTAGACAACACATCCTTTCCAATAAAATTATGAACCTAGTAGGGGAGGCCTGTGCAAAGTAATACAGAACATCCATGTGAACAACAACTACATCCTCATTTGGATTAATCAGCAACTATGGGATACTCTTTCGAGTATTCAAGGTGGACTGCTAATGCATGAAAGCAAGATACCATAAAAAATGAGCTACAATGCGAATAATGGTATCCCCAGAAGTAACATGTACTCTAGCAAAATGGAGGTAAGAGTTCGAACAGCTGCAGGGTATCCTAGGACCCTAGAATAAAAGGCCAATCTTGTCACAGAATCACGTAGTGTCCATTGTCATCGACGAAGTATGTCACTATTATACCCTGGTGTATCCAGCACTATCTGAGAAGGAAGGTTAATGTAATCAGATGGAGAAAGCAATGGAATAAAAGGGAAACATTGTAATGGAGGATAGGATAGATCATAAAAGGAAGGTAAATGAAGGGATAAAGAAGGTGGAAAAGACGGAGAATACATCAAAAAGGTATGAAGGGATTTTGCTCCAAAGCAACATCCTCCAAAGGTGGATGCCAAGCATGTCCCTTACACTAAAATGTCTGTTCATGATAGGTTTGCAAACTCTCTGCCAGCAGAAGCTCAACTGAGTGCACATATATCACTGCCTGTAAGATGACATCTCCCACATAAACATTCAAATCTTCTTCATCAAAGATCTGCAAATGGCCTGTAAGATACATGAAAGATAGTAATTGGATCTCATGGGAAATTAACTCATCCACAAAGCGATCAAAAACAGCTCTCAAGAGATCCACAGGCCAGACACATGACCATCCATCCTCTGGAGGCTCCACATCCACATTGCTTAAGGATATATATAAACCAAATCTCTGCTAGTTATACTTCACCCAAAAGGAATGAGGAGGTGACACAAATTCAGTATAACGGACAAAATCATTCTGCATGCAATCCATCTACTACTGAAGGCGTTCAACCTTAGTTGAGAACCCATACATAGTTTAGCTTTTTGTTGCAACTAATCAAGCCCCTCTTTGAAAGACAAAGCAGAAGATACAGGAGTGGGAGGAGAAATAGAAAGAACAACCACTCTTTGGTTAAGTTCTTCAATAAATTTATTTTGGGACTCTATAGTTTCCTGAGAGTGCTGCAACTGTTCCTCACTAGTAGCAAGTTTACTAGCCAAAGTGACCATTTCCTCAAGGGCAGAATTTTTCTCAATCATCAGAGATGCATTATCCTCTTCCAATTTAGCAATCTTAGATTCTAGCTCTTGAATAGTTACCTTCTGTGAGTCCATTAAGGTTGTGGCAGTAGTCATTTGGTTATGGATATCACTGAGTGTCGCCCTTTCGAAAGACAGATCCTCCACTGCCTTACTCAAGTGACTGGTTAAGGAATCCACCTTGTCTTGCATGGAAGTGTAAACACTTGTGTACAGTATCTGAAGGTAAGAAGTGAGGGAGGTTTCCAAAGTAGATTGGACATTTGAAACCATCTATGGAAGCATGGGTCCATATAATATGGTTTGTAAAGAAGAAGGAATTTGCAAATCTAACTATCCTTCCTTTTGGGCTGCAAATAGATTGGTAACAGGAGAGAAATGAAGGAAGGGCACTGCCAGAAACAACAGGAGTGGATGTGTGTACCAGGGAATCGAGGACAAGAGGATTGGAAGGACCCTTTGTGCGAAGGCGTTTCTTGCAAGAAAACACAACAAGGGACTCTTCATCTTTTGAATTAGGTTGCATAGGCCGAGAAGAAGGAACTGAAGATGTAGGATGCACTGGTAAAGGAGCAGGATCGAGCACTGGAACACAACTAGGAGGAGGTGCAAAAGTGAGGATTCTCTGTAATAAGGCACCATAGGAGACATTACTATTTTGACCCTTCCGTACTTGTTGGAAATGTTGATCCATCTTGAATAATAGGAAGCCTGCCCAATTGAACCTAGCACCCTCGAGAATCTTCACAAAAGCTGTGAACAGTTCTTTGGACAGATACTTGGATATAGACTTGCTCGAACATAAACCAGTCCTGTAGGATTTGACATAGCTGCTTCCATATGGGAGAAGAGATATGGGCAACAGGTACCCTTGAACTATTAATGAGCTAGTTAAGGAGCAAGGGGGTAGAAGTTTCCTTCTTCATCAGCGTAACAATCTCTTTAGCAGTGAGTAACTGGATACTGCTGGGCACAAATGAAGCAGAAATGGACAAGCACAGTGCTTCACTGATATTAGCTAAAGATAAACAGAAGGTACGATTATAAACCAGACCAAATTGGTTTTTGTAAGAAGCCAAGAAGGAGTAACAAAGTTTCTCATCCACATATGGCAATGTGAGGGCAACAAATGGGCGAAGGCCTGCACATCGGATGCAATTTGCCTCTAAAAGGAGAGAATAATCATGGACTGCAAGGGAAACATGTTGTACCACAATCGGAGGGGTAGAAGTAGGTGCCATTCAGACTATAGCAACAAACCCACACACACAAAACTAGGAAGACAAAGAGAAAACCTGCAAAACCCACAAACAAAACCTCCACTGAGACCATCGATAGGAAATAGACTGACTGGACCAAACCACCCCAAACAAACCACATCCTACAGAAAATTCGACATGACCTACGCACATATGCGACCGAAAGCTTCATGTTACGCAACAAACATACACTTGAGACCCCGTGTCAAGCATGCAAAATAAAACAAAAATGGCACACATACTGTAGCCCAGACACGGACTCAGAAAATCATGATTGAACCAAATATTCTAACTAAAAATAGAATAAACACCGTATGATTAATAATCCCAAATCCCATGTAATGTTTAGCGTCCTACAGTGCGGTGAACTGGGTGGGTGAAACTAACGACTCATTTTTTATTAGATAATCCATTAAACAAAATTCATTGTTAAGTTAATTCGTTAATGCATGGTGAGTCAGAAACGTAGCCCAGCCCCTCTCAGACTTGACACAACTTGACTGGACTTGGTCTCTACTGATGCAGTTCATTGTTACAATTACATGATTTGTGGCACTTGAGTGTATACATGCGTGACTTTGGGGGGTTTATTTTAATTACAAGTTAATGTGTCGGTAACGCGTGTGCATGTGCACTTGTGAATGGAGTTTAATTTACAAATTACATGAGTTAGGTTGCAAAGGTGCACGTGCAATGGCGGGGTTTCTTTTATAATTAACGTCCGGTTCGTTTTAATTATAATTTTATGATGTGCATTCTGTTAATTGGGTGTGTGCAACGACCAATGGATTTTATTTACAATTAATGGTGTGTTATGGTGTAAGTGCCAGAGGGAAAAAAAAAAGAAACCTAGCAATGTGTGGGTGGATGCTCGCAAGGTTTGAACCATGTTCTCCAAAGTGGAATGCACAATCCACGCAAATCCACAAAAACGGACAAAAGGTCGACTGACAATAGTCGTCCTATTGGATAGAAAAAAAATGAAAACTAACTAATACCTTGACTAAACAAAAACGATGATACACATGACCAAAATAAAGGAGAAGATGTGGATTGGAATTTTAGTGGGATATTTTGATTCGTATGGTTTTCTTGTTTTTATTTTGTGGTTTTTTAATATATATATAGTTTCTTAGTTATTCTTTGAAAAAAAAATTCAAACAAAAACAAAACAAAATACACAAAAACAACACAAACCAAACCAATGAAACAAATAGAAATAGACCCACTATGAGGGCTGAAAACCATTCTGTTTCAATGTGATGGAAATGCTCTTATCAGGTTTGGGAGTTTCAATTGTCATAAGATTTTTCAAAAAAGAAGTATTTTCTAAAAAATATTTTAATAATTTTTCATTCTAAAAAATATCCGAAATGGAAAATAAAGTGAATGTGATTTTTTGGATTTTTTTGAAATTTTTTTCTGATTTTAGGTATTTTTGGAATTTTTATCAATTTTCATCATTTTATGAATAATTTTAGGCAATTTGGAATTTTCAGTAATTAATTAATGGCATTTTCCATGAAGAAAAAATTTAAAATGTGGAAAAAAGTTTCAGTGTTTTTTTGTAAAATTTTGGATTTTTTATGTTTCTTTAATTATTTTTTTGGAATTATTTTAGGGATTTCAAAAATGAATACCCGAATGCGCAGGTGAACAGTCGCGTGTGAATAGTAGCAACTACGCATGCCCACGAACGAGTCTGACGCATGTCCTCACGTGTGAACGCCTCCAAAGACCACGGACGCCACGACCATGCACAAGTGCGAGTGAACAACCGCAATGAAGACCAGTAACTTGCTTAAAAAAAACGTTGCTGCGACGCACGAAGAGGGGCTTAAGAGGGGGTGTGGAAAGGGGGGCTTCAGAGGGGGTGGAAGAAGGGGGGCTTAGTTACCGCGGGGGGGGGGGGGGGGGGGGGATATGGGGATTATAGGGGGGTGGGAAAGGGGGCTAGGATAGGGGGTGGGGGTAGAGGTGGTGGAGGAGGCGGCAGAGGAGGAGGGAGGTGAAGGAGGTGGTAGGAAGAGGAGCCGGAAGGAGGGGAGGGGCGTAGGGCGGAACGAGGAGGAGGGCCAAGGGCCGCAATGGACGCAGGGGGATAGCGCAGGGGGGAGGTGCAAGGGGGGAGGGCGCAGGAAGGCAGGGAGGAGGAAGGAGGGCGACGGAAGGGAGGAGAAAGGAGGGAGGCAGCGAGGGAGAAGGAAGGAGAGGAGCCAGAAGGAAGAGGCGCAGGGAAGAACAAGGAGGAGGGCGGCTCCACAGGCGCGACGGACGCCACCACAGGGCGACAGCATCGGAGGAGGAGGGAGAGCGGTTGGCCGGGGGGAGGGGGGGACAACTCTTTGTTTGTTTGTTTTTTTAATAGGTGAAAAGTGTTTTTTTTCTTTCGTGGGTTTTTAAAAAAATTAAGGTTGGGTTTTTTTATATAAAAAATGATTGTTTGGTTTTGTTTTTGTTTTGTTTTTTTTAAATGAATGTGTGGTTTTTCATTTTGTGTTTTTGTTTGTGTTTTTTTGAGTTTTTTTTAAAATTAATTGGTTGTTGTTAATATTATGGTTGGTTGTTTTGATTTTTTAAATATTTTTAAGTTTGTTTGTGTGCTTATTTTTTTGTTTTTATTTTATTTTGGTTTTTTATATGTGTATTTTTTAAAAAAATTAAGTTGTGGATTTAAATTTTGTTTGTGTGTGGCTTTTTTTGTTTAAATGAATTTGTGGTTTTTAATATGTTTGGTTTTTTTAAAAAAATTGGTTTTGTTGGTTTTTATGATTTGGGTTTGTGGGTGGGGAAATTAACATTTTTTTAAAAAGAGAAAGGAAATAAATGAAAAGCTCGAAAAAGGTAGCGTGCCCTCGTCCCCTGCGTATGCAGCTCGACGAGGGGGAGGGGGTAAAAAAGATTTTGCATTGACAGGATGGAACACAACCGGGACATCGGTACCAAAGGGTGTGAAGGCGACGGGGCATCTTGAGGTGCGTAAATTCAAAAATGTGCGCGTTCAAGCACGAGGCGAGGCACATGAGAACACGGCAAAACAAAGAAAAATTAATAACTCACAAACCATTCGTTGGAACACAATCCGGTAAAAAAGAAAACTAGGCCGGAAGGTGAGGGGGAGATTGTGGAAAAGTACAATGGGGTGTCTGGGATCAATTCCCATGGAAAAAAAGCAAAAAATAAGCCCGAAAACCCATACGACAATTAATAGCAAAAAACCCATTCACTGGAATGAAACACGAAAAAAAGGAAAAATGTGAGAAAGTCATACCGAGCAGGCCTATCATGTCAGAACACAATTCCAAAGGAGATAAGACCTGTTCACATGGAAAAAACCCAAAAATCAACCCCGAAACGAGATACAGAAATTAATATAAAAAGATCTGGTCACCGGAACGAAGGGCAATAAAAAGAAAAAATGTCTACGAGAAGGGGATGCATAGGGCTATCACATCAACATGCAATTTCGAGGGAATTATGAGGGGTTTACATGCAAAAATAAACACAAAAAAGACACTAAAAAACACATGGGAAAATTAATAACTAAAAATTTGACAGTTGGAATAGGGGGAGAAAAAAGAAAAAAGGGAGGAAAGGTTGGCTGGACACTAAAGTCAAATTAAACTGGAAGTCTGGTGCAAACAAGGCATGTGCACATGGAAAAAATGTGGAAATTACACATGAAAATGTCCCGACAACCTGCAAAAATTAATATCAGACCAACCGTGCATCGGAATGACACGGAGTAAAAAACAAAAAATGTCAAGGGGAAGGTGGTTGGTAGGGATGTCATGTTAAATCACAGTTCTGAAGCAATAAAGGTGCGTTCACATGGGAAATCGTCTAATTTATGCGAAATGCGTCAAAAATTAATATCTCAAGAATCGTGTGTCGAAACAGGGGTTGGTAAAAAGGAAAAATGAGCAGGTCAAAGAAACATGGCTATAAGGTTGGATTTGGATTCTAGTGAATGTAGGATGCATTCACATGCAAAACATCAAAACAAGGGATAAATGAAAATAGGGAAGGAACGGCCCCAAGGGTGGGGTAAAGTTAGATGGGTAGGTGGGAAAGGGACCCCCCATGAGGGTAAATTTGAGGCATATGCAGGGGGCATACATCATAGATGCATAGGGACGCATCCCCACACTTAAAACCTTAACGGACAGAGTAAAATGCATCAAGATAACCTAAGACTCGTCAACTGACTGGACTCTAACGTCCCCACACTTAGAACATTACATACACTTGCAATCATAAAGATAGGGCTAGAAAAACTTGGCCCGTTTCGCTGAGCATTGCAATTGATGGTTGATGTCACGTCCTGTGTCGCAGTTGGCTCTACAGGAGGTACCAAGGTGTCTTCACAATATATATCCGTAACGCGGTAGGGACCACGCAACAACACCCAGGGAGGTAGCTGATTGATAAAGCCCATCTGGTAGGTGTTGTGGATGAAGGATAGTCTCTCAGCTCGTAGCACTCAGATATGGGAATGAACGAACAGTCACTCACCCCATTACTGACATCACTCGAGATAGTATTGATGGTAACCCAGATCACACACCCGATTTAGAAATTGACAAGGGGAACGGTGTAGAGGAAATATGCCAGGGTGCACACTTGATGGTGCATTAGTGCGTCTAATCCTGTCTGGTATAGGTGCAAGCAGAAAAGCCAAGGAGCCTTCTAGTGTAGTGTACAAAATAGGGTGACGTGTCCTATAATGGTGGCATAGGCCCATCCCATGTGTGCATAGGTAAACGGAAACGTACCTGGCTCCAATTGTCATAATGTCCCTCAATCTCATCTCTCGGAATTGATTAAGGAGAAACACCAGTCACACTGAGCCCACCCTTTGTCTCACACTCTATTGAAAGATACAAAGGGCAACCCATTCCTGAAACCCATTGATGTAATCCTCACATTCACTTATGCAGAGATTGTATGCCTTGTGCGCATTTGATGGTGCAACAGTGCATCCCGCCCTATATCGGCATACAGTGCAAGAAGGAAGGCCAGGGAGCCTTACGGTGCAGTGCACAAAAACAGATTGTGCGTTGTGCATTGAGAAACCCAACCCATGCGTGCAACACTCCATTCACACATCTCACCTCTCATTTGATTTGAAGGGAAAGATTGGTCACTCATCCCACCCTCTGTCTCACACTCTTTTGATAGATACAGAGGGTAGCCCATACTCACGTCCCCATCCTGTTAGGATAAAAGCTCACATCACTCAAGGGGTTGGTGTTGAAGATCGCGTCAGTTGTTGTTGTCACCATAGTATTGAAGATGATGTGTACCTAGGGAGGTAGTTGACATGTCTAGTACTTCAATGATTTGTATGAAAGATCGTCTATTAAGGAGGGCAGACTGACTGATATTGCAGAGAGAGCGCACCAAGGAAGGTGGCTTCAAATTGCTTTTGGAAAGGTTCTACTGGTGAATTAGTTATCCTAAACTGCAGGGTGTTACCATCCTTTTCACAGTCAGCTTTCCACCCAAGGGTGTTTGCCACCTTTGTTTGGAACGAGACCTGCTATGACAGGGAATTTCTTCCTTTTCTCCCATAACAATTGTATATATATATATATATATATATTTCTCTTTTGTTTTTTTGTTTTTTGTTTCAAAAAGAAAATGGTAGAAATGCCATTTGTCAAAACCATCCTCTCCATCGCGGCTGATTAAAAATAGAGGATAAGAGATCAGGGGCAGGAGGTGGATCCAAGGGGATAGAGGGTTGCATGCACCTGGAGTGGCAGAAGAATAGCTATCAAAAGTAGCATCAGAAGAATTACAATGCTACAGAAATGGGGGAAAGGATGGGTTGACTGTGATTGTCAAGATCCCCAAGGAGAGAAGTACTTCTTCAGGCAATAGCCATTAATCCGAAAGGGATAATCAGAGGCATCAACGGTCTGCACCTGAAGAGAGCCATTAGGGTTGACAGCAAGTACCTTGTATGAGCCCATCCACCATTGTTGAAGCTTGCCATGAAACTTGCCAAATCTCAAATCATAGGCCAGAATCAGATCACCTTTGTTGAACTCCTTATGTTTGATGAAGCTGTCATAATAAGCCTTACGTCGAGCTTGCGTGGTTTCCATGCACTATAGAGCCATCCTGCAATTCTCATCTAAACATTCCAAGTGCAGGAGGCATCGTTGTAGTGACTCATCATCTCCCAAGCATTCTTTGATATCCACTCGCAAAGAGGGAAATTCCAGTTCAACCGGGAAAACAACTTCTGTACCATACACCAGCTGGAAAGGGATCTGTCTTGTAGCAGCCTTATGGGAGGTTCTATATGCCCAGAGGACCATTGTAAGTCGATCGTCCCAATCATGACGATGTGCGACGATCGTTCTTGTCAAGATCGAGTAGAAGATGCGGTTGGTGACTTCAACTTGGTTGTTGGCTCTGGGGTAAGGAGTGGACTTGCGATGGCGGATCTTATACAGCTTTGTTAGCTCTTCCATGATCTTGTTAAGGAAATGAGTACCTTTGTCACTTACCAGCTCGAGGGGACTGCAAAAATGGGCGATAATATTTTCATACATGAACAGGGATACGCTGTTACCATCGTCCCACTTCAGAGCTTTAGCTTCACACCACTTTGTGACATAATCCGTACATACTAGGATGTATCTGTTCTGCTTCCGTTTGGTAGGCGCATCAATGGGACCCATGAAATCAATCCCCCACTTGTCGAATGGCATTAGGAGAAGAATAAGTTGCAGTGGCATGGTACTTGTTTTGGTGGGTTTTTCCATTCACTGACAAGCATCACATCTCTTGCAATAGTCATATGCATCCTTGTGGAGGGTCGACCATCAGTATCCTGCTAACAGAGCCTTCCTGGCTGTTCCTTCTCTTGCAAAGTGTCCACCACATACTAGGATGTATGTGGTTCTGCTTCCATTTGGTAGACGCATCAATGGGACCCATGAAATCAATCCCCCACTTCTCGAATGGCATTAGGGGAAGAATAAGTTGCAGTGGCATGGCACTTGTTTTGGTGGGTTTTATTGACAAGCATCACATCTCTTGCAATAGTCATATGCATCATTGTGGAGGGTCGACCAACAATATCCTACTAGCAGAGCCTTCCTGGTTGTTGCTTCTCTTGCAAAATGTCCACCACATGGTTCGTCATGGCATTCTTTCAATACTATGCCGATTTCGTCTCTTGCAACACATCTTCACAACACTTCATCTTTGTCTCTCCTGTACAGTGCACCGCCTAGTACGGTGTAGGGGGCTGATTCTAACAGAAGCTTCTTCTTCTCATGGCTTGAGATGCCAGGAGAATACTGTTGAGTTGCTAGGAGGTTGGCTATGTCTGCATACCATGGAGTAACTATGTCGAATAGAAACAAGGAACCATCAGGAAGGTCTGGATCATCCTATTCCGCTTTTGCAGTTTGAGGGATCCATGACAGATGATCGGCTAGGACATGGGAATGGCCAGGCTTAGTGACCACTTCAAAATCGAACTCCTCGATGGTCAATTACTTTTCGACTTGCATAATAGATTGGTTGATCTAATTTAGAGGGGCCTTTTGACATAGGACAACATCTAGCCCTTCCACCAATGCATCTGTGTGCACATGGAATTCCTTTGTCCAATCAAGAGGCTGTAGGATGGGTGCTCTGATGAGGCACTGTTTTAGGGTTTTAAAGGCTTCTTCGCAATCATTAGTCCAAAGGAAATCCGCATCTTTCCTTAGGAGCATATGCAGAGGGGCCTTAGTTGCAAAATGTGCAATAAATCTTCTGTAGTAGCCCACATGGCCAAGAAATCCTCTCAATTGCTTGAGGTTTGTTGGTGCTGTCAAGGCTGCAATCTTCGTCGGGTCTGTTACAATCCCTTGTGCCCAGAAAATATGGCCCAAAAGAACTCCTGATGAGATGCCAAAGACACATTTTTAGGGGTTGAGAGAAATCCCATACTCTAGGCATCTATCAAAGCGGAGTCCCCAATGCTCACGGATTAGGCTATAGACACAGAAGTCATCGAGATACACCTCAATGAAATCATGTAGATGGTTTTGGAAGGTAGCCATCATGACTCGTTGGAAGGTGGCAGGAGTATTACAGAGCCCAAACGGCATCACTCTATAGACATAGGTTCCCCATTCTGTGGTGAAGGTTGTTTTGGATTGGTCCTCCTCTACAATTTGGACTTGGTTATATCCATTAAATCCATCCAAGAGGGAATACAGCTCATGGCCGGCCACTATGTCCAACAGTTGGTCTGTGAAAGGGATAGGGAAATGATCCTTCTTTGTCTTTGAGTTGAGTTTTCGAAAGTCCACACATATTCGAAGTTTCATGTTCTTCTTGGGTACGACCACAATGGGCGAAACCCATTCACTGTTAGCCACGGAATAAATGAACTATGCTTCAAGGAGCTTCAATAATTTAGCCTTCACCAGAGCTAAATAATTAGGATTCATAAGCCTTTGTCTCTGCCTCACAGGTTTGGCATCAGGCTCTAGATTGATGTGGTATTGACAAACTTTAGGGTCAATCCCCTTTAGGTCTTTGCACGACCAAGCAAACACGTCTAAGTTCTCCTTTAGTGGGTCTTGCAGGACCACTAGTTCTTCTTCTAGAAGATTTAGATCCACTTTCAGGTGATGTTCAGTACCGTCAGTATCCAAGAATGTCAATTTCCTTTCACCTTCCACTTTGCGGATAAATGTCCCACAGATTACTTCTGGATAGAGATTTGACTCTTTCAAGGGAGTAGTGTCATTGTCTGATGTTCCACTAAAACCAGTGTTCTCCTTCTAAACAAATGACTCATTTGTATGTTGGAATTGTTGGAAGGGTATCAGAGCTTTGTTTGCTTCTGTGTGAGTGGTGATTTCTTATGGACTTAGGGATTCATCTTCAGAGGATGCATCCAAGAATGTCACATAGCACGGACCTTCTATAAGCCATGGCTCTAGCTTCTGTTGACAAAAGGCAGCATCATCATCTTTCCTCTAGAATAAATGGTCAGGGCAACAGGAGCCACTGGTGAACTTAATTTTTATACCTTTGATCCATTGCTTATGCAAATTCTGCATACTTTGTGGTCCATTGGTCAACCCAAATGGAACCATGGTCATTCCATCCAACACCTCGAGATCTTCAGCCTCTAAGGTCTTTATAGGGACATCAACAAGATCGTCCGCTATTAGAGGAACTTTTTCATCTGCACTTTCATAACCTTCTTTGTTTTCTTCCTCATCATTTTCATCTCTTCCTCTTGAGGCTCTGTCTCTGCTTCTGTAGAGGCTCTGTAGGAGAAGAATAGATCCTCCTCCTCCTCTGTGTCTGCTTCTGCTTCTGCCTGTCTCTGGCTTTGTCTCTACTTTTATCTCTGCGACTGCCATGTAACAAGGAGAATAGTACATCCATGCTTCTATCTCACTGTCAGAGGTGATTTTAGAAGTCACTTCGAGTTGAGGCAGGAGGTATTCTCCCATGGACAAAGACTTTGCCTCCTTTGATAGTTGGCTTACAGTGCCCATTGTTAGGGACTGTGCCTCTATTTTCTTGGGAAATATCTATTTAATAGCCTCTTTGTCTCCTGATGTACCATCTATTACTTCATTGGAGGAGTCTATTATGACTTTGATGGATGTGGATCCATTACCTTTTTGTGATCCATACAATTTCAACACCAATTTGTTGGGTCCTCTGCCTAGGGTTAGGGTGCCTTTGAACCAGTTTGTCATGGCTCTTGCTTCAAAAAGCCAAGGTCATCCCAAGAGCGGAGGGTATGAGGTCCCATAAGAATTTGTTTTGACCACCAAATATGTCAGCCAATAGTCTATTCCTACAAGGATTATTTTTACATATGGGAGGATGCCCAACGGTTTGGTCTGCCAATTTGATAAGCCATTGGGTAGGTTAAATTCCTTGCAAACCTAGATCCTTCATTGTCACATCCGTCATTATGTTTACTGATGAGCCTCCATCAATCAATGCATCTGAAATAAAGCATCCTTCTATCCATACACTAATCTCTGGGTTTCTAGGATCTAGGAATGTGTTAGCCACATCCACTTCCTTCACAAGTTCTGAGGCTCTTTTGGACTTTGTTGTTGTTGGGGGCCTTAGGCCGCGTCTTCTTGTCAATATGCTTTTAAATATCTTTCAACAACTAGGAGACAGTCAAGATGCTTTTAAATCTCTTTCAACAACTAGGAGACAACATCAGTGACTGTCGGAATGCTAGGTTTGGTTTAAAGGTGTCTAGGTCTTTGACCAAGTCATACTCTTTGATAGGATCCACACGCTTTTCCAATTGACTGGGAAATGGGGCCATGCCTGCTTTTATCTTCCCTTGTTCATCTAGGAGTGGAAGCATATGCGCTTCTTCATCATGAGGAGGTACTTTTGCATCCTCTATTTCCTAGACCACTGGTCCTGCCTCTGTAATTGTCTCTGTAGCTCTCTGTGGCTCTGTGGTGCTATGTACTTCCTTATTTTGGATTGCATTGTTCTGTTTTTCCCGAGGGAGGTTGAACTTCAATGTCTTTGCAGAAGGAACATTCTCTTTTGGAACTATGGGTTCTCCTTTCATTGCTCACATTATTGCGGCCACTTCCAATTCCACCAAATTGGAAGCAGGTTCTTGGGTCTTCTGTTGGATATAAGAAGTAGATTTGACAGGGGATGGACTTGGACAATCTTTTGCAGTATGGACTTCTCCTTTGCATCGGTTGCATAAGGGCTTGTAGTCCACATATCTTCTAGGGTTTGGACAAGTCGGGGAGATATGACCCTTTTTTCCACATCTGTAACATTCCACCTCGGATCTCAGGCTATCATCCTCTGTAAAATTGAGAGGGAAACCTCAGTGGACCAAAATTAGGTCTAAACTCCCTAGGCTTTGGTCAAATGTCACGTGCTATCATTTTGGATTCTAGCAAGTTGAATCTTGCATTTTCATCTTTCTGTCTTCGTTCGTGCATCTCTTTCAGAGAGAAAATATTCTCTGTATGGTTCTTCTTCAAACAATATGAACAGAAGGCTCCAAGAATAGTTGGTTTTTCGGTACATTCAATGGCTAAATGTCCCGCTTGATGGCACTTTCCGCACCATTTCCGCACCTTGTATTAGAATGCATTACATCTCTCCCACCTCCCACAAGAGTGGATATATTGGTGATATTCACCTTCAACGTCTGTAGCTGCTCTATAATCACATCCATAAGCTCTTTCTTGATATTTCCGACTGAGTTGGATAAGTAGTCCTTCAGATTTTCACTTCCTGGAGTACTTGTAGTAGGGTTTTGGGAAGCTTCTGTAAGTATTGCATATACAAGTTGGGTTGATCCAAAGGGTCCTCTGTTCTGGTTCTGATTCAGAGCTCCTATTGAGACTTGGGGTTGTTGATTCCAGTTCGTAGGGTTCCACTATTATTGAGTCACCATTGGAGAAACTTTTTGAGGCCATTGATGTTGTGGTTGAATCATTATTTGAGGCATTATTGTTTGCGGCCACTGTGGATTAGGTGCATTGTATTGCGGCACTATTTGCATCTAGGAATAAGGATAGGGAACTGTCCCTGGGACTACATTTGATGGGTATACCATTCATGGCATAGGAGAAGGTAAAGCTCCTCTTCCTAGAGTCATTGACATCCTTGCTTCAACTTCGTCATACAATCTTGCACCTTCCACTACTGCAACTTGCAGATTGACTGGTCTAATCAATTCCACGAACTTACGAACTTCTGGTTGTAGCTGAGGAACACTCCTTTCTGGATACCTTCATTCAAATGATGGTTAGTCCATCTCTTCAGGATGGATTCCATTTGCAAGACATAAGCTTCTACTCTTTCTCCAGAGGACTGACTTAGGTTTCATCATGAACTCCTCTTGCATCCGCTCTTCAAAACCTTCACTCCTGAATTTAGTGAGGAAGGCCAACTTCAGGTCATCCCATGTCTCTGCTACATGAAGATCAAGGTCTTCATTGTACTCTCCCTTAAAAATTGGCAATGGGACTACATTTGCTGGCCTATCATTAATATTTCCAGGACAAATCAGACTAGGAAGGGGACCTTGAGTTGCCATGGGGACTTCTGTAAAGAGTGCTTTTAGGGCGTTAAAGGAGGCTTCTATTGCAAGATCCTTCTTAGTTTTGATTCTTGCCTTCTCTCTTCTCACGTACCTCTGGACTCGTTCTAGCACTTGCCTCTTGATTGCGTCATTTATCAGAGGGTTGGATCCAACCACTTGATTTGTACTCAACGGAACAGAATCAGAGGGGGCTTCAGTCTCTATAGGACTCTCTGGTCAACATTTCTTCTACTTCCTTCTTTTCAACATCTCTAAATTCAGCTTTCAAACCACTATAAAGGGGGAGATATTCCATTCTGAAAGTATCAAAACTCATTCTTCTTAAGATCATTGTTGTGCTATCATTATAATAATGCCAACTTCTGTGGGTTTCAACAGTGTATGTTGTGAAAAACACTCTGTCTACCAACTTCCAGTGGGTTGCTAATTGAACAAACAGGAGGTTGTCAGTGCACCAAACATCCCATGTATATTGCCGTTGAGCATCCAAGAACAAATTCCAACTCTTTTCTTTCTTGTTTTCGTGAACCTCCACTGACCACGACTCGTGAAGCTTCTTCACAATCTCCCACTTGATGATGTCTGGAAACTTATCAATGAATGCCAAATCTTCCATGGATGGTCATTCTCTCTGTTTCTGCTCTTCAGTTTGTTTCCAAATAATTTGCCACCAATATGAAATGTCTTTGTTGCTTCAACAGGAAGAGAAAATAGTCCACCACATAGAGCTTACATCATGATGGTAATATGTTTCCGCCATTGTGGGATGAAATTCTTGTAGAAAGTGGCTTTGATAATGAGAATCTCCAACTCTTCAGTGGAAGAAGGAACTTTGCAAACATCCATTGAATTCTTCTCTTCTTGGCAATGCCATTTCCTTCATTTTAAGCCTCTTATGATGCTTGTTGATGGCAAATTTTCCTCGCTGCGCACCAAAAACATGGAATCCCATGAGGAACACCAAGGAAAAGGGGTTTCTATTGCAAGAAAATCCATCTTGTATCATCAATAAGCTTTTGTTTCATTCTTTAGAGGACCACAACAAGGAAAAAAACAAATCTTCACGTTGCATCATAGTAAATATCTCACACGGATTTGATAGAATCAACCATAATCTTCAATTTCTTCATAAAATCCATCATAACAAACAATAACACAAAGGAATGCACCATTTTTTAATAGAAATAATCACATAGTATTCATCTTCATTGTCTTCATAGTTATCTCTCTCTCATAGTAGACACATTGTTTTTAGGCATAGAATTGTGTTTCTCTTACTTTTCTCTCTCACATACTCTTACTCTCTTCATAATACACCATAGCCTCACTACAATACTCAATAATGGCACTCAATTCTCCTCTCTTGGTCGTAGATACACCTCCCAAAAGGTATGTCACATGCGAAGAGGCACCAGAGACATCATAATGTCCTGTGAGATCTAGCTTCTGTCATTGTTCTTCTGTAACCTTCTGTGAATCTTCAGCATCTACTTCTTCACTTCAATTAACTTGAATAGAGATTCCATTCATCCTTTCCTAAAACAAAAACACTTCCCAAAACATCCATACATCCAACATGACACTCAACAGAAACAAACAAAACAGACCACAGAGCAACAAAAATACAGAACAACAGAACCACAAAAGCTACAGAAGATCAACAGAAACCATAAAAACCAAACCAAAACCAATTCAATTTTTCATAAACCTTTTAACACAACCTCAACCATCTCTCAAAATATTCATTCAACCATCTCAACTACCAAAACATAAGCAAAATAGAAGAAAACATAAGAAAATCAGATCTTACAGAACCAAATAGAAAAAATTATAGAACCCTACAGAACAATATATCCTTATAAAAAACCATCATAAACCCTTCAAACATACTCAAACCATTCCAAACACTTCAAAACATCTTCAAATTCAAACAATCCATCACCAAAAACAACCATTCAGTAACAAAAACAACAAAAAATCAGCCTTAAAGAACATATCATTTCAGCACTCAACACTCTTCAAGTTATCATCAACAATCTGACATGATGGGGAACTTGGATTGACTCTACAACCCTTCACCATTGTGCGTGGAAAGATGTTGGACTTGGAGTATGGGATACTGCTACATAGATGCCAACTGACTCTCCTATCTTCAAAACAATCTGAAGAGGCTAAAATGGTTGGAGGACTTGAAGGTCATCAAGTTATACATCTTCCATGAGACTTGTGTAAATTTGATCCTACACATCAGATGTTGGCAAGTAGAATAAAATCGTTATATCTAGGACGAGGTCATCAAAGTCTTGCCAGCTGATAGAATTAAAGTAATGGGGCAAAAGGAACATCATGGCTATCAAAAAGGGGACTTCCCAAACTTCCCATGAGTTACCGCTTCTTGAGGATTTATATCCCAATCCATATTACTATTCTGTCCATGTAGCTGAATCCAATAGGGAATTATTAACCTGGCGTTGATGTATCTGTTGGAAAGAAAATCATCCCAGCCAATCTCTATCTATTCCCAAATAATTGTATTTGAAGCTTATGCTTCTTTATGGATAAATAAAAATTTTGTATTTATTTGATTTGTCGCACAATAGTAATGAAAAAAATAGTTTGCGCATTGATTCAAGATGTGTAGAGATATGTAAATGTCATCTTAACATGAAGGTTTTAATGCAAAACTAGATACAACCCCAAGCGCAGAACCAGAGTCTTGTTTTCACACTAAGCCCAACAGAGGCACAAGAGAAGAAGTTTCTTCTCAAATATAATCAACCACCAGAATTTGACAAAAAAAGGAAGTTTGTTGAAGCTGATGCCAAAGTTTAGATTGAATCGATGGGAGATTACTTCAGTGCAGCAAGAATAGCACCTGTAAACTAGGCTATGATTGCCAAGCTCAAGCTTACCGGCAAGGCTAGACTCTGGTGGAAGCAATGGTGTAAGAACCAAGCAGTCTCTGAAAGCACAATAACTTGGGATAAACTAAAGGAAGCAGTGTAGGGAAGATACATGCCACCTGCATACAAAACTCAGAAGATGAATGAGTTCTTCAAGTTGAAACAATTGGGCTTGTCTCTAGAAGCGTACTACTTGAGATTTTTCTCCTTGTTGAAATATGCTCTGACCATGAGCATTCCCCAACAAGTTTTGAAGTTCTATGATGGGCTGAATCCACCATTGAACATTCTGTTGGAATCAATGCATCCATCAGATTTGAAAGATGCATTGATAAAAGCAGGGGCTATTGCCCAAGAAGTCCAATCAAAGCCCAGAAATAATAGACCATGGTCTCACAAAGACCAGAATCCAGGAATATTGAAAGCTCAATTCAAAAGGGCACAAGGATAGGGTCAAGGTCAACAAAAGAAGCTGAGGGAATATGCAATCAGTGACTTGTCTCCCTACTCAATGAAGTGATCAAAGCCTGTGATGTTTTCACTGTAATGAACCTGGACACTTCAAAAGGTAATGTCCCAAACTTAGTGGAGATCGTTGCCAATGAAAATTCAATGGCCAAGTCAGAGCTATCCGTGTCTGCGGGACGTGCAGCAATGGGAAGGGAAAAAACTTTCAATATCTCCTTTAAGGGAACCAACAAAGAACAAAACCCGTCCATGGAAGCTAAGATTGACAGGGCATCCATTCATGCTGCTCTCCATAGAAAGGGCCTGAACTGTCAATTCTCGGTGATCCAAACACCATCATATTACCAAGGTAAGAAATTCAAAATCCTAATTGACTATGGTAGCACTCACTCTTTCATTTCAGACAATTGGAGCCATGTACGTTTTCGTTTACCTATGCACACATGGGATGGGTCTCTGCCACCATTACAGGACACGTCACCCTATTCTATACATTGCACTAGAAGGCTCCTTGGCCTTTCTGCTTGCACCTATACCAGACAGGGTTGGACGCACTAATGCACCATCAACTGTGCACCCTGGCATACTCCCTCTACACCATTCCCCTTGTCAATTTCTAAACCGGGTGTGCGATCGGGGTTACCATCAATACTATCTCGAGTGATGTCAGTAATAGGTTGAGTGACTGTTCGTTCATTTCCATCTGAGTGCTAGGAGCTGAGAGACTATCCTTCATCCACGACACCTACCAAATGGGCTTTATCAATCAACTACCTCCCTGGGTGCTGTTGCGTGGTCCCTACTGCGTTGGATGTATGCTATGAAGACACCTTGGTACCTCTTGTAGAGCCAACTGCAACACAAGACGTGACATCAACCATCAACTGCAATGCTCGGCAAAATGGGCCAAGTTTTTCTAGCCCTATCTTTATGATTGTAAGTGTATGTAATGTTTTAAGTGTGGGGACGTTAGAGTCTAGTCGGTTGATGAGTCTTAGGTTATCTTGATGCATTTTACTCTGTCCGTTAATGTTTTAAGTGTGGGGATGCATCCCTGCACATCTATGATGTATGCCCCCTACATATGCCTCAATTTTACCCTCATGGAGGTCCCTTTCCTATCTACCCATCTAACTTTAACCCACCCTTGGGGCTGTTCCTTCCCTATTTTCCTTTATCCCTTGTTTTGATGTTTTGCATGTGAACGCATCCTACATTCACCAGAATCCAAATCCAACCTTACAGCCCTGTTTGTCCCTTTGATTTGCTCATTTTTCCTTTTTACCAACCCCTGTTTCGACACACGGTTCTTGAGATATTAATTTTTGACACATTTCACGTAAATTAGACGGTTTTCCATGTGAACACATCTTTATTGCTTCGGAACCGTGATTTAACATGACAGTCCTACCAACCACCTTCCCCTTGACATTTTTTGTTTTTTACTCTGTGTGATTCCGGTGCACGATTGGTCTGATATTAATTTTTGCTGGTTGTCGGGACATTTTCGTGTGTAATTTTCACATTTCTCCCATGTGCACATACCTTGTTTGCACCGGACTTCTAGTTTAATTTGACATCAGTGTCCAACCAACCTTTTTCCCTTTTTCCTTTTTTCTCCCCCTATTCCGACTGTCGAATTTTTAGTTATTAATATTTCCATGTCTTTTCGGGTGTCTTTTTTGTGTTTTTTTTGCATGTGAACCCCTCATAATTCCCCCAAAATTACGTGTTGATGTGACAGCCCTATGCATCCCCTTCTCACAGACATTTTTCCTTTTTATTTCCCTTCGTTCTGGTGACCAGATCTTTTTATATTAATTTCTGTATCCCGTTTCAAGGTTGATTTTTGGGTTTTTTCCATGTGAACGGGTCTTATCTCCTTTGGAACTGTGTTTTGACATGATAGGCCTCCTCGATATGACTTTTCTCACATTTTTTCTTTTTTTTGTGTTTCATTTTGGCGAATGGGTTTTTTACTATTAATTGTCATAGGGTTTTTAGGCTTATTTTTTGCTTTTTTTCCATGGGAATTGATCCCAGACACCCCATTGTACTTTTCCACAGTCTCCCCCTCGCCTTTCGGCCTAGTTTTCCTTTTTACTGCATTGTGTTCCAACGAACGGTTTGCAAGTTATAAATTTTTCTTTGTTTTGTTGTGTTCTCGCGTGCCTCACCTCACGCTTGCGAATCAAAATATCCCACTAAAATTCCAATCCACATGTTCTCCTTTATTTTGGTCATGTGTATCATTATTTTTGTTTAGTCAAGGTATTAGTTAGCTTTCTTTTTTTTCTATCCAACAGGATGACTATTGTCAGTCAAACTTTTGTCCGTTTTTGTGGATTTGCGTGGATTGCGCATTCCATTTTGAAGAACGTGGTTTAAACCTTGCGAGCGTCCACCCACACATTGCCAGGTTTCTTTTTTTTTCCCTCTCACTTGCACCAAAACACACAATTAATTGTAAATAAAATCCATTGACCGTTGCACACACCCAATTAACATTGCACATCATAAAATTATAATTAAAATGAACCGAACGTTAATTATAAAAGGAACCCCACCGTTGCACGTGCACCTTTGCAACCTAACTCGTGTAATTTGTAAATTAAACTCCATTCACAAGTACACATGCACACGCGTTACAGACACATTAACTTGTAATTAAAATAAATCCCCCGAAATCACGCATGTATACACTCAAGTGCCACAAATCATGTAATTGTAACAATGAACTGCATTAGTAGAGACCAAGTCCAATCAAGTCGTGTCAACTTTGAGAGGGGCTGGGCTACGTTTCCGACTCACCATGCATTAACGAATTAACTTAACAATGAATTTTGTTTAATAGATTATTTAATACAAAATGAGTCATTAGTTTCACCCACCCACTTCACCGCATTGTAGGACGTTGAACATTACGTGGGATTTGGGATTATTAATCTGACCTTGATCCATATGGTGTTTATTCTATTTTTAGTTAGAATATTTGGTTCAATCATGATTTTTTGAGTCCGTGTCTGGGCTACAGTATGTGTGCCATTTTTGTTTTATTTTGCATGCTTGACACGGGGTCTTGAGTGCATGTTTGTTGCATAGCATGAAGCTTTCGGTCGCATATGTGCGTAGGTCATGTCGAATTTTCCGTAGGATGTGGTTTGTTTGGGGTGGTTTGGTCCAGTCAATCTATTTCCTATCGATGGTCTCAGTGCAGGTTTTGCTTGTGGGTTTTGCAAGTTTTCTCTTTGTCTTCCTAGTTTTCTGTGTGTGGGTTTATTGCTAGAGTCTAAATGGCATCTACTTCTACCCCTCCGATTGTGGTACAACATGTTTCCCTCGCAGTCCATGATTATTCTCTCCTTTTAGAGGCTGATTGCATCTGACGTGCAGGCCTTCGCCCATTTGTTGCCCTCACATTGTTGTCTGTGGATAAGAAACTTTGTTACTCCTTCTTGGCTTCTTACAAAAACCAATTTGGTTTGGTTTATAATCACACCTTCTATTTATTTGTAGCTAATATTAGTGAAGCACTGTGCTCGACCATTTCTGCTTCATTTGTGCCCAGCGGTAACCAGCTACTCACTGCTGAAGAGATTATTACGCTGATGAAGAAGGAAACTTCTACCCCCTTGCTCCTTAAGTAGCTCATTAATAGTTCAAGGGTATCTATTGCCCATATCTCTTCTCCCATATAGAAGCAGCTATGTCAAATCCTACAGGACTGGTTTATGTCCGCCGAGCAAGTCTGTATCCAAGTATTTGTCCAAAGAACTATTCACAGTTTTGTGAAGATTCTCGAGGGTGCTAGGTTCAATTGGGTAGGCTTCCTATTATCCAAGATGGATCAACTTTTCCAGCAAGTACGGAAGGGTCAAAACAGTAATGTCTCCTATGGTGCCTTATTACAGAGAATCCTCACTTTTGCACCTCCTCCTAGTTGTGTTCCAGTGCTCGATCCTGCTCCTTTACCAATGCAGCCTACATCTTCAGTTCCTTCTCCTCGGCCTATGCAACCTAATTCAGAAGATGAAGAGTCCCCTGTTGTGTTTTCTTGCAAGAAATGCCTTCGCACGAAGGGTCCTTCCAATCCTCTTGTCCTCGATTCCCTGGTACACACATCCACTCCTGCTGTTTCTGGCAGTGCCCTTCCTTCATTCCTCTCTTGTTACCAATCTATTTGCAGCCCAAAAGGAAGGGTAGTTAGATTTGCAAATTCCTTCCTCTTTACAAACCATATTATATGGACCCATGCTTCCACAAATGGTTTCAAATGTCCAATCTACTCTGAAAACCTCCCTCACTTCTTGCCTTCAGACACTGTACACAAGGGTTTACACTTCCATGCAAGACAAGGTGGATTCCTTAACTAGTCACTTGAGTAAGGCAGTGGAGGATTTGTGGCTACACTCAGTGATATCCATAACCAAATGACTACTACCACAGCCTTAATGGCTACACTTAGTGATATCCATAACCAAATGACTACTACCACAGCCTTAATGGATTCACAGAAGGTAACTATTCAAGAGTTGGAATCTAAGATTGCTAAATTGGAGGAGGAGAATGCATCTTTGATGATTGAGAAAAATTCTGCCCTTGAGGAAATGGTCACTTTGACTAGTAAACTTGCTACTAGTGAGGAACATTTGCAGCACTCAGGAAACTGTAGAGTCCCAAAAGAAACTTATTGAAGAACTTAACCAAAGAGTGGTTGTTCTTTCTGTTTCTCCTCCCACTCCTGTATCTTCTGCTTTGTCTTCCAAAGAGGAGCTTGATCAATTGCTGCAACAAAAAGCTAAACTATGTGATGGGTTCTCAGTTAAGGTTGAATGCCTTCAGTAGCAGATGGATTGCATGCAGAATGATTTTGTCCATTATACTGAATTTGTGTCACCTCCTCCTTCCTTTTGGGTGAAGTATACCAACAAAGATTTGCTTTATATATATCCTTAAGCAATGTGGATTTGGAGCCTCCAAAGGATGGATGGTCAAGTCTCTGGCCTATGGATCTCTTGAGAGCTGTTTTTGATCACTTTGTGGATGAGTTAATTTTCCATGAGGTCCAGTTATTATCTTTGTAAGAAGCTGGGAATACTTAGAATGCTATTAATATGCCATGTCACATTGACACTGGTATATAAGGAGAGAAGTTGTAATTTTTCACATCTTTTTGACATATCAATACATTTACAATCTTTCTCTCCCTTCTTGCTCCAAGCTTCCATGGCTTCTTAATCTTTCCTGTCTTTCTCTCTCCAATTCTAGTCTTTCTCTCTCCTCGTCACTCATGTATATAGCGGGGTCCTCTTTCCCTTCTTCAAATTCAGCCCTTGTAATGATAATTCTTCACTCATTTCCCATTTGTAAAGCTGTAAAACAGAGTAGTACTCTGTTCTATCCATCTCTTCTTTAGTTCTTTCTAGGTTTGTTTTTGAGGACAAAAACTTTTGGGAAGGGATGGATTGTAAGAAGCTGGGAATACTTAGAATGCTATTAATATGCCATGTCACATTGACACTGGTATATAAGGAGAGAAGTTGTAATTTTTCACATCTTTTTGACGTATCAATACATTTACAATCTTTCTCTCCCTTCTTGCTCCAAGCTTCCATGGCTTCTTCATCTTTCCTATCTTTCTCTCTCCAATTCTAGTCTTTCTCTCTCCTCGTCACTCTTATTCTCTCTCTTCCTGCAGTCTTTCTCTCTCTTCTGCAGTCTTTCTCTCTCCTCTTTCTCTCTTCCTAGTTCTCTCTTTGACAATCTTTCATGTATCTTACAGGCCATTTGCAGATCTCTGATGAAGAAGATTTGAATGTTTATGTGGGAGATGTCATCTTATAGGCAGTGACATATGTGCACTCAGTTGAGCTTTTGCTAGCAGAGAGTTTGCAAACCTATCATGAACAGACATTTTGGTGTAAGGGACATACTTGGCATCCACCTTTGGAGGATGTTGCTTTGGATCCTCGTCGACTCATAAATGTTTTTCATTAATCTGATATCCAACCTCTATAATCTCAGTTATTGAGCTTTATTGCTGATCACCCGTTATTTATTGAGTCCTTTTTTCAAGACGTTGATTTTTGTTGTTCTATTTATCCCTTAGATCCTGCAGATCTTCTTTCTTATTCCCTCATGTCGTCTCATTTCCCTTTTTATGTTTCTCTTCTTTTAGCTAGTCCTGACACCATTCCTAGTTTATCATTTACCCCTTCACAATTTCCTCATATTCCTATTTTTACTACATGTCCTTTCATTGCTGATCCTACTACTCCTTTTAAACCTCCACCTACCGTTTCTCTTATTCCTTCTATTTTTCCAGCAAAATCCCTTCATACCTTTTTGATGTATTCTCCGTCTTTTCCACCTTCTTTATCCCTTCATTTACCTTCCTTTTATGATCTATCCTATCCTCCATTACAATGTTCCCCTTTTATTCCATTGCCCTCTCCATCCGATTACATTAACCTTCCTCCTCAGATAGTGCTGGATACACCAGGGTATGATATTCAGTGTATCCCCTTCCTTGGGTTGAACGAAATGATGTCTCTTTGTCTTATGGAATAGAGTCTCCTCCTTCTCGATCAATGTCTCATCCCATCAAGATTGCTCTTGTCACTCTTTCTGGTCATCCCCAAGCCCTAAATTTATAGTTTTGCAAGGGGGGGGGGGGGGGGGAAGAGATGACACTTTCTTTTTTTAGCATTTTTCGATGACATCAT
The DNA here is from genome assembly GCF_053477565.2 of Lygodium microphyllum. NCBI lineage: Eukaryota > Viridiplantae > Streptophyta > Polypodiopsida > Schizaeales > Lygodiaceae > Lygodium > Lygodium microphyllum. Next base: position 11,827,074 of record NC_141159.1, on the reverse strand, counting down.
CGATGACAAAGAGAGAGCACTTTCTTTGAGCACTTCTGATGACATCATTGATGACACCAAAGAGGGAGATCCATTTTTGTAGCATGAAGATAAAAATTTACGAATCTATTGGCGAGCACCACGCGGTGCGTCATTGGCTATAGGGCATAGTCCCATTCCGGTCCCCTAAAATGACATGAATCGGGGTTCTAACCTAATAATTACTAAGGGTCGAACATCGGTAAAACCTTGCGAGAAGCCTCCCAATTCTCCGGGACCACCCTACCGTAAGGCAAACCCGTCGGGGGTTCCGCCCACTCGCTTATCTCAATAGGCATTCTTTGATTATTTAATTAGGTCCTACCACATTTGTGTGTGACATTTAAAATCAACTTTCTTAATTAAGACGTTTAGGAAACAAAGTTTGTTGGCATAATTTATAGCATAAACAAAAATACAAAGCAAGGAGTCCTTTTGACAAACAAGTTCCTTAACTTATCTTCAAGTTAATCTTTATCTCTTGTCCATACAGGAGAAATTACATGTTCCTTCTGCCCTGCAAAAGTAGCTAGTCCAAATCACATGGCACCACAATTTCCATCCTTTATCTAGAATAAATCTTCTAATGCTATAGACGTTGGGGCCACAAAGGTCTTCAACTCCATTCTAGACTTGGCAAGGGGTGTCTAGAGCTTCACCTAACCCGCAAGATACCTAGGAGTGAAACATTATTCCCGTGGTTGGCCTTTTCACCACTCGACCTTTGGCTCATAAATCGAGTAGTGCCCTTTTCGGGTTGATCCACGGTGAGATCATGGAGGTAGGGACCTAACGTATCTCATGGGAAAATCAAAGCAATCATCTATCAATTTGGAAATATATTACTTATGTCAAGTACCGTAGTTAAATTGACAATGATGCCCTCGCCCAATGCCTCTTTCTTGAATAGAGGGGCAATTGGTGGGAAAATAAGCTCGTGGGGTAGGGAGTAAGCTCGCAAGAAAAAGAAAAAGGGAAGGTGCATGTGGTCACCCTATAAAGAGGGAAAAGAAGAACCTTCTAGAAGGTTCTCTCTCTCTCTCTCTCTCTCTCTCTCTCTCTCTCTCTCTCTCTCTCTCTCTCTCTCTTTGTGTTAGCATGCTAAGGCATCCTTCTCTCATTCGATGGGACCCCGAGTTTATAACGGGGGGAGGTGGGGAGGAAGTGGAGTGGTGGTGTTCCACCCCACCCACCACTTGTCATCATGGTGCATGGTGGTGGGCTTCTCAACCTCCCTTTTAGCCTATGGACTAGTCGAGGGAGCCAGGGGGTGGTAGGCCACGTGGCCTCCCCCCTCATCATCATCGTCTTCCTTATCTTCTCCTCTTTCCCCCCCCTCTGGCCACCTATTCGATGTCGATAAGAGGGGAGGAGATAAAAAATTTGAAATGGAATTGTTGAAAGAAACTATATTTAGAGGGGGTCGGATTCCTATGGATCACGCTAAAAAAGGGGCAGTTTATTACACTTTCCTATACTCACTATATGATAGAATGAGTAGCAAGGAAGGAGGCATGTAGCTTCCTAGATGGATTTTCAAGTTACAATCAAGTCCAAGTCTACCTAGATGATCAATCTAAAATAGCTATTGCAACAAAATGGGGAATCTTTGCCTATATGGTCATGCCCTTTGAATTGACTAATGCACTTGTGAAGTTCCAAAGAGACTAATGTGTACCATTTTTAAAGATATTCTTAGGAAATGGCTTGAGGTATTTATTGAGGATTTATGTGTGTACTCTAATTGGAAGGATCATCTTGAGAAACTCCAACTTATCTTTAAAAGATGTTGGCAATATATAACCTATCCCTTAATCCTCTTAAGTGTCAATTTTGGGTAAACTATGGCATCATCTTGGGCCATGTCATATCCAAAAATGGCATTAAAATAGACACTACTAAGGTGAGGGTTATCATCAATCTACCACCCCCCATCAACCACTAAGTGTAATGCTTCCTTTGACACACTGGGTACTATTTGGCTTTGTGCTTGGTTATGCAGTCGTACTAGTATCCTAGGAGTGGACCAAGGAGTCTCAAGCCTCTTATGAAGCATTTAAAAAGGCTCTCATGATATCACCTATCTTACTAGCCTCTGAGTGGTCGATTTTTTCTCATGTGCATAGATGCCTCCAAAGTTGCAATTGGGATGGTATCATGCGAGTGTGGCAAATATAACATCTTTCCCATCGTAAGCTTCACTAGTTGATAATACACTAAAGTCAAAATGAATCATTCCACTACTAAAAGAGAAGGTTTAAATATGGTATACACAGTGAAGAAGTTTCGCCATTATTTATTACCTATACCCTTTACCTTTCTTATGGACCATCAAGTCTTGTTATATCTTGTAAACAAGCCCTATGCTACTGAACACATTGCTAGATGGCTTCTTTTATTGTTAGAATTTGATTTTTGCATTGTTTTAAGAAAATAAAAATAACATTTCATGGCTGATCACTATTCACGAGTAACCAGTGGTCACAAGGCCACAGGAGTTGACGATCAACCTCTTGATGCTCATCTACTTCGCATTAATTATGAAGCTCAGCTCTTCAAGGCTCATCTCATGCCCCATTGGGTTGATGGCATAGTATACATTCTTGAATCTGGCCTTCTAGAATGCCCAAATCAAAAGACATGTCTCACCCACCTTTTAATCAAAACCAGACCATATTGATAATTGGTCAATTGTATTGCTTAGGAAATGTCAGACTTCTCAAAAGATGTGTGTGTGAGCATGAGATAGAAGCTACACTAGAAGAGGCACATGGTGGTATTGTCGGAGGACACTTTGATGTAGCCACCATGGCCAAGAAGGTGCTTCAAGCTCAACTCTGGTGGCCCGCACTATTCAAGGATGCTAGTTGCTTTGCTAAACACTACAAAGAGTGCAAACACATCAAATTGCCACTTGCAATGACAAAACAGAGCTCACACTAGTTATTTCCTACCAACTTTTTGAAAATTAGGGTATAGATTTCATGGGACCAATCAGCCCAGTTGCTCAATACTCGTAGGCTTGCTACATGGTCGTAGCAATACATGATTAAATGGGTAGAAGCATAAGCAGCCTATAAAAATAACACATGAACCACTATTAGATTTCTTTGGGGACAAGTCATCTCACAATTTCAATGCCCCAAAGGAATAGTTAGTGATCAAGGGACACACTTCCCAAAAAAGTTAATCCATCACCTTAAATCCACATTCCTCATCATCCATTAGAAATCTAGCCCATACTATTCTCAAGCCCATCAAGGTTAAAGCTACCAACAAAGTCCTCGTGAGTGTCTTGACCAAGACTATTTTCGGTTCATGATCTAACTAGAATCACAAGTTCATGGCAGCTCTCAGGGCATATCACACAGCTTATAAGGCTTGTTTCATTTGACATATAGCACTGATCTCCTCATGCCTATAGAATTCTTGGTATCAATCACTAGTCAAGAACATTAGGAAGGCACTAAAGCATGGCAAATTTATTTGCTTAAGTTGGAACAATTGACTAAAACACGACTACTTACTCATGCCCTACTTGCAGAAAAGGTTAAACAAAAAGCCTAGTTTAATAAGCATATCAAGCAATACTCTTTCAATAGGGGGGGGCCTTGTCCTACTTTGTTTAATTGAAAGACACAAGAAGAAACTCACATTATGAAACCTTGGACCTTTCTGTGTTTGCATGATCAATACAACTAGGAATGTATAGTAGAAACTCTAGATGGCCAACCCATTGGCCACTTCGATGGCAAAAGAATTTGGAAGTAATACCCACCAAGAAACCCTTCACATGAGCCACCAATGGTAAATATAGACGTTCCTGTGCCATGCATAAAACAAATGTTCTATGAATAGTATGAGCAAAGCTAGCACATCTCTTCACCTGTGCCGAGAATTATTAATATAAGAGCTTGACCATTAATAGCATTGAGTTAGAGGATGAGCCTCTCATCCCACTTGCATATCTTTGGAATCTCCTTGTCGCTACCCGATCAATAACAACCAATCATCTCATTGATGAGGGATCTAGTTATAATACCTTACCATATCCCTATTGAAAGAACCTAGGGCAACTTGCATTATAGCCTACCAATGCAAGGCTTAACCCATATGGAGGAAAACCATACTCTTTGTTGAATTGATGCAAGCTCACAAACACAATTGGCACAAACACCATTCCACTCCTCTTTGATGCTCTCCCCACCACTAAAGGAGTAGGTGTCAAGATTCTCTTGGGAAGCACTTTTAAGTATCGGACCAATTGCCACGTCAACTAATTGACAAACACATTCAACTTCAGTTGATCGATCCTCATGTGCATTTGTCTCCCAAAATGGAAAACTAAATCCAATTCTGATAATTAGCATTCTCCACCTAGCTACCCCAACAAGACCATGACCCTATTGGCCTAGGAACCAGATGATCAACCAAGACATGCTCTAATAATGTATGTGAAAAATATATTTATCTAATATTACATTTAAGAAAAATATTTAATATATACTATATATAATAATAATATAATTTAATATAAAAATATATTTAATATTATATATAGGAAACTATATTTATTTAATATTATATTTAATAAATATGACTTATATATAAGTATATTATTTATATTCATCCTATATTTATAAAAATACATTCTATATTATTAAATTATGCACATATAGGTAGGTAGACATGTGTGCATGAGCGGTTGGATTATGCAAATGAGGTCTTAGACATGAGCAGTCAGGGTCCTGTAATGCACAAGTGGGCACCATATGGTACGCGATCTGAAAAATATGGGAGGAGTCACAAGCACTCGGTCACTGTCCCCAATATTTCGACAATAATTATAGAGATGAATTTCCTTCATGGAAGAGAGAAGAGAGGAAATTAAGGAGAGGAGAGAGACTAGATACAAACTTATAAACATGGACGTACGATACATATAAACACATGCAAACACATACATCCATGCACAAACTTATAATAAACATGCATATATATAGATACATACAAACACATGTAAACACATACATCCATGCACCAACACATGCCTATACATACACATACATGTGTATCACAAGCACATATATAGAGTGAAAAAATATGTGAGA